>NC_056749.1:396798240-396936807 GCF_019279795.1 Protopterus annectens
TTTGTAATGCAGGGTCTCTGTTCCCATGTATCAGCCAGACAGGAGCAGAATGTATGCGGAACACACAAATATGATTAATTCACTGGTCAGGCCGCTGATTCCATACAGTCGAACGCCATGCCGTCGTCTAATGGGCAGCCATTCCTGATACTGTAGTCATGTAGTTCGATGTGATAGGCATTACAAGGTGGGAGCAGATTGCAAGAGGAACGCACAATTATGAATGATTCACCGGACAGGCCGCTGATTCCGTACAGTTGAACGCCATGCGGTCGCCTAATGAGCAGCCATTCACGATACTGCAGTCAGAAGTGGCCTTAGGTCAACTGGTGCCCTAGGCAGAGGGCACAATGGCACCCCCCCACCCCACCAACCAGTGCCCCCATCCTGGTCTACCTACACCAAATAAATAAATACTGGTAAAGTGCCCCCACTAAAGCAGCGCCCTAGGCAGCCACTTAGTTGGCCTATGCCTAAGGCCGGCTATGACTGTAGTCATATAGTCCGATGTGATAGGCATCACAAGGTATGCCTAAGAGGAACACACGAATATGAATGATTCACCAGACAGGCCGCTGATTCCGTACAGTCGAACACCATGCCGTCGCCTAATAGGCAGTCGTTCCCGACACTGTATTCATGTATTCCGATGTAATAGGCATCACAAGGTGGGAGCACATTGTATGATGTACACACAAATATGATTGTGTCACTGGACAGGCCGCTGGTTCCATACAGTCGAACGCGATGCTGTTGCCTAATGGGTGGCCAATCCCGATACTGGAGTCATGTAGTACGATGTAGTAGGCATCACAAGGTAATATTGTGGTCCTCGCTCACACCCAGGGGTGTGAGTGACAGATGCAAGCACCAATGCCACTGCATTAGCAAGTGCGAGATCGAGCAGGTGTAAGCGTGTTTGGCTACCAGTATGTGAGTATTGCATTAGTTAAGCAATGTAGAGGCTAATCGAGCTAAGAGGCTGTAACCAGAGGATATCACACAGTGCAGTCATTCAACAGTATAGGAATGTATCCCATCATGTAGATGTACATGTGAGTGTTTATGTCCAGCATATAGGTACATACATATATAGAAATGTAGCAGGGCCATACCATGTGACAACAAAGCATTAAAAACGAATGAAATGGGAAACACCAGTGACGCCTGTATTATGTAGTGGTGTTGCTCTATGTGATCACAAGACTCCCTCAGACAGACATGTGTCAGTCATACACGCAAATAGTTGTACACTGGCCGTATACATCACTCTGTGCATGTAATGTACATTAACACAACAGTACCTGTCCAATCATTATGTGTGAACAGTACTGCAATGTGCTGTATGCAACATCATCATCATTATAAAGGTAAATGGGGTAACCATAGAGGGACCGGTAGTGTTTTGTGTACAATGGGGTCGTCCTCACGTGTACCTGGACCATGTAGGAGTGATGTGCATACCAGGACCGTGCACCTGAGGGACAGTGGTGAGGATAACAGTAGTATGTTATGATGCATATTACAAGGGTTTTGTGTGTCAAGTGGGCACGTGTATGTAATGGACAGCTATGTATAGGGCAGATGGTGTCCTAGGAGCCAAATGGCCTTATGTGTCCATAGGTGAGGGTCAGATGTTGGGGAAGGAGTGTAGGTATGGCCGTGGAGGATGGGTAGGAGCACAGAAATGACAGCATGCAGGGTTGGTATATGACAAGTGAGGGGGATACACCCTGGATGGGGATGGGTCTTTAGCATTTAAAAGCCCATGGGGAACAGTGGGACAGAGGTCCCCAGCCATGGGCCACTGCACCTACACATCTGCAAAGGAAGCAGTGCTGGGGGCTGTCCAGGAGGGGCAGCATCACCCTGTAAATGTGACACTCTGCCCTTGAACTGGCATATCTGGCTTTGTAACCCCATAGGGAGCCACCAACGCAACATGTCCGGGTCCGCATGACAGCAGATGTGTACCTGTCTGATCCCACTCCCAAGGGGGACATGCTCCATCCTCAGTGGTGGTACCACCAGAAGGTGGTGCAGAGCCAACAGAGGTTGATGTTAATGGCTGGGCCCCAGATGTGCTAGTGCCCGGTGCCATGGTCAGCTGAAGTGGGACAGGAGGATCTGCCGGGACCTACCAACCCATTCAGCCTATGGTGTTGCATTTTAAACCCACATATGGCTTAGTGATAGACAACAGCATACAGGATTACCTATGACAGTATGCATAGATATCACCAGCAGCCCAACACAACAGATGGTATACATTTGCAGAGGGAGCACAACACATGCATATATACCGCATATCAACTGTACAATGTGTAGTAGACGTGTGACCACAGCTATGAACAGTTGCCCATCATTGGCTTGTCACTGGGAATCCCACACAGTGTCAGTCATACCACTGTCTCATGTGACACATGTCTAGTCAGTGATGCGATGGCAATAACACATCCCTATCATCGTGTACTGTCTGCAGTCCTCACACCATGCTTCTGTTGTGCACAGAAGTGTGTTCAGTGTGTAACATAGGAAACAAATGGTTGCACACACTGACCTGTTCACAGATGGCCCTACACATGGGGTTCCCTCATGAACAGAGTACAGTCATGTCTGTATTTTAACATGCAGAATAGCCATTACCACACACATGTTAAACAGGCAGTAGTTTCAATGCAGTATAGCTATACTTGCATGCTGTAGTTGTGTGGCACATCACCCTCCTGTCATTAGGCTATTTCCCACTGTGGAAAATGATTGAGGTACATCCAGATATCATCTGCGATACCATGTCAGAACACCACATCCAAGTACCACTCACAGCGACTGTCATGGCCAGATAATAACATGTTTCCCTAGATAGTGTACTGTGTTTATCATGTGGATGGCTATGGGAACACCATCACAGCTGTACCACATGCAATCAGCTAGAGGAGAACTGCAATAGGTACAGAGGCCATCACCTGACCATTTCCATCTGTTACAATACACATGCTGCTACTATGCAGGTGAACAGCTTCACATCCACCAGAGTGTGTGTGTGCGGGACAGGCAATGTACACCAGGGAAGGGCTTGGAGACTTAACCATAAGCATCATCTGCCACACACTAAATAGTACAGGAGCAAACCCCTGACTACTCATTACTATTACATGTGCATGATGTTACTACATGTGCCACAGAGGCGACATGTTGCAGTGCTGTAAGAACATGTGTGTAGGTGAGTGAGTGCCATCTGCAACAGATATAGTAGACATACATTAGGTGTGGCACACATGTCAGTCAACATGAACGGATGCCATTGTCACCACAACCACACTTTAATGGACACGCATTGACACCTTTGCCTGGGCAGCAAATACACAATGTAACTACTTAGTTTGCCACACCGCAGTAATGTACAGGACCACATGCACCACAGGGGATATGTGGTGGTTCTATGGGCAGGGGCATGTGAAAGTGCTTGACAGCTGTTGGTATACCAACGAGGTTTTTACTGAGAGTGACTGTGGTTGGGAGCATCACAACCCACATGTAGACACAGTGTGCTAGTACTGTCATGCAGGTATGCATTGCTTCATGGGTGTGTAGTGTTTGGCTGTGCAAGATGGCTATACAAGGCTGGGTGAGGGGTAATCCTTGCCATCGTGCCACCCAACAATGGTGTGCAGTGCAGGGGTGTAGTGTCTGCAATGTCCCACACAGATGCGTACTGCATTATCTGGCCTGACATCCTGGTTACCAATGTGTAGGGCCATAGCTTTGCAATGCATGCCATGTCTGTGTTTGATAGTCCTTCACATGGACATTGCCTGGAATGTGCATGTCCCACAATACTGTACAGTGACATGTACAGGTGTACCTGGTTTGGCAGACATGTAGTGTACACAGCCTGTTATACCCCGATATGCCAATACTGGCATAGTGTGGCAAAACCTGTTTATAGTGAGCAGGTCGGCCCTGCACCTGCATGGATAGAATGGACAGGTATTCCGTGGTGTCAGTGGCATGGGTCCATACAGGGCACATGTGTACAGCATTATCTGCCCTTAGTGGATCACATATGATGGCACCACATATGTTGCAGCCATTCAGTGTGGAACATAGTGAAGGCATAATGTCCGCATATATGTGCCTATTGTACCGCTGTACAGGGTGCCATGTCCTCTGCAGGCAACTGCAGTCACACCATGCCTGTCTGTCCTCAGTGTGCATGTTACTAGCAGCATAGTGAGATATCCTAGGCAAGGTTGTATGTGCATGGCACATGGGTGCGAGACATATACCGCGTACTAGTAGGGCTGCATACTTAGTTCACCACCCTTTTGCCAGGTGTATGGATATGGCTTGCCAACACAGTGCCATGGCTGACTGACAGTTGTACTCTTCGTGAGGTGGCCAATGTGTTATAAGACGGATACTATATAGGAAAACTACAAAACCCGCTTCCAAACATGTCCAATGGAAAGACAATCATGGCCACCTCTACAGAGGCTCTGACAGACAAACACACACTTGCCATGTCCTGTATACAAACCCCTACCGTATCACACTGCAGCAACACTCACAAGGGCACGCACTACGGCGAATACTACAAAGCACTGTACTTGTCTCACACAGGCAGACACACACACACACACACAGTTGGCATGTCTGGGATTAGAACATCGACCTAACTACTTTACTACACCACAGCATTACACAGTTACAGAATGCACTACTGAGATTACTGGGACACAGCACTCCCAGAGGTGTATTTGTAGATGAGTGACATCATAGGCCTTGATAATGTTGGGTATAAGAAATGTATGGAGTGTGAGCAGTATAAAAGCATTACTCATTCATCAGGCAAACGGGGACACATGCACACATACACACACACACGGCAAGTGTGGGACTAGAACACCGACCTAACTACTTTATTACGCTACAGCATTATGCAGTTACAGAATGTGCTACCGAGATTACTGGGACACACTGCACTCCCAGAGGTGTATTTGTAGATGGGTGACATCATCGGCCTTGATAACGGTGAGCATAAGAAATGTATGGAGTGTGAACAGTATAAAAGCATTACTCAGTCCTCAGGCAAACGGGGACACACATACACACACAGACTAGAACACCAACCTAACTACTTTATTACGCTACAGCATTATGCAGTTACAGAATGTGCTACCGAGATTATTGGGACACAGCACTCCCAGAGGTGTATTTGTAGATGGGTGACATCATCGGCCTTACTAACGGTGGGTATAAGAAATGTATGGAGTATGAGAAGTATAAAAGCATTACTCGGTCCTCATGCAAATGGGGACACACACACATGCGGCAAGTGTGGGACTAGAACACTGACCTAACTACTTTATTACACTACAGCATTATGCAATTACAGAATGCGCTACCGAGATTACTGGGACACAGCACTCCCAGAGGTGTATTTGTAGATGGGTGACATCATCGGCCTTGCTAACGGTGGGTATAAGAAATGTATGGAGTATGAGCGGTATAAAAACATTACTCAGTCTTCAGGCAAACGGACACACACACACACATGGCAAGTGTGGGACTAGAACACCGACCTAACTACTTTATTGCACTACAGCATTATGCAGATGTCCTTCAAGGATGCATCTGCAGTCATAACATATGGGTTGTCCTGCCTCAGGCAGCCCCTCGGTCGGCCGGATTCCAAAGTCTGGGTCTGGCCTCAGCTGATGTCGCACCTTCCCCGACGTCAGAGTTTCTGGGGTATAAAAGCATCAGCCGACGCCATTTTCCTCAGTCTTTCTTGCCACGCGGTGCCCGAAGCAGAAGCTGTTCGCAAGTGCTGGTCGGTCAGATCCAGTGATTTCAGCTACCGAAGACTTCGAAAAAGCTAAGTACCCCGTTGGGGACTCTTTCTTGCCTCAGCCGATGTCCGATAAAGTAAATAATTGTTTAACTTGTGGGAAACAAATACCTCATAAGGATTTCCATTCCTACTGCCTTCCTTGCTTAGGCCCAGACCACGACGTATCGTCCTGTTCAGCCTGTGCTTCCTTCAACCGAGGAACTCTTAGACGTCGGTCGGAGTTTGCAGAGGAATTTTTTGGGGCTAGTTTTGCATATAAAATGCCGTCAGAGACTCCGACATCACATTTGGTGAAAAAACGGAAGGACAAGGACTGACACTCGCGGCCCGCGGTTTCGGCTGAAACCATGGTAAAGCCTCTCGCGAGTGTCTCAGTTTCAGCCGAAACCGAGCCCTCGGAGATTCCTTCATCCGAATCCACTCAACCGACCACCGCGGCCCGGGAGGCCCCGGCTGAGTCGGCTACCGAGCTACCTACCGAAACCAGTGTCCAGGATATGTCCGACACCATTCCTTTGGACATATCTACTCCTGCACGTGGGGCAGCTAGGCCCCCTGCTTCCATGTCCATTAAGGCCTTCTCCAGGGCTAAAGCTGCTAAACTTTCTAAGGCTTTGCCTCCCAAGTCTACCTCCCAGAGGCCTTCCTCTAGCACTCAGATCCTCAGCCTTGCAGAGGACCTTATTTCTTTAATTAGAGGTTCACAACCTCACCCGGACAGGGCCTCTCACCCTCCACCAGACAAAAGGCCCAGGACTGAGCGTTCTGACCCACACTCTTCAGATGAGCCCACGGATGGTTCTGAGTTGTCAGACCACCAGGAGGCGGCTTATTCGCCCTATGAGGATTCTGATGCTGAAGAATCTATCCCTTCAGCCTCCCCTCCTGAAGAGTTTTCCTTTGGTGAGACTTTACACTCCATGAGAGAGCATTTTCAATGGCAAGGTCAGGAATTCTCTGATTCTAGAAAAAGATTAAGGACCTTTTTACATTTACCTCAGCATAGGCCTTTAGCTATACCTCCTGTTTTGAATGTAATTGATGATGTGTACAATGATGTCAGTACAGCCCCTGATAATCTCCCCCCGGCCCCTGGCAAACCTGATAGATACTACAGGGTCCCGGATTCTCATTTCCATCTGTATAAAGCCCATTCTGCAGACCCAGAAACTATTACTCTGGGCCCTAAAGGGGTTGCGGCTGCCACTGCCAAAAATCCTCTACCTTCTGAAAGAGAGTCTAGAGCTTTAGAGAGATGGGGAAAGAAGGTATACACTTCTGCAACTCTTTCCGTCAGGGCACTAAATTGTCAATTTCATATTATACAGTACCAAGAGTATTTGTTAGATGAACTGAACAAGAAGCTTTCTTCTCCTGAGCCCCTTGACCATAAATCCCTTCAGGATTTGGTACACAACTCACAGCAGGTTAGTAATCATTTTTTAAAGTGTGGTTATGATGCATTGGAGGCTTCATTTAGGTCAGCTATGACTGGGGCAGTTATTCGTAGGCATGCCTGGCTGAAGGAACAACCTTTGCCAGACCATGTTAAAGCTAAACTCCTGGATGCTCCAATGGAGAAACAAAATTTATTTGGCTCCTCTGCTCAGGAGGTCTTAAAAAAGTATGAAGAAAAGGCAAAATCTGTGCAAACAGTTAAGGATTTCCTATAAGTACAACCACCGAGATTTAGCAGAAACTGGCCTACTAAGAATTGGTCCTTTCCAGACTCGGACAGAGCCCAGAGAGGCAGGAACAGATGCCCCAGAGGCAGAGGCCAATCTAGGGGCTCTTACAGAGGCCGTCAGTGGCAACCTGCTAACCAGCGAGGTAGTGCAACAGCAGTAACAACAACTACTACATCAGGACAGGCTCAATGACTTTACTCTGATTCCTCCCACCAGGGCTCAACTGGAAGCACCCTTGGGCGGAAAGCCTTGCTATATTCTCAAAAAATTGGCATTACATTACAAGGGACACATGGACACTGCAAATAATAGACAAAGGATACAGGTTCCACTTCCACACTTTGCCAAAAAGAAACGGAATGCCAAACCTACCACCAAATCAGAGGGCAGAGGCTTTAAAGCAGATCAACAACTTGCTTCAAATGAAAGCCATAGAAAAAGTACCACTTTCAGAACAAGGCCAAGGATTTTACTCCAGACTATTCCTTGTACCAAGAAAAGAAAATCAATGGAGGCCTATTCTCGACCTGTCCGCACTGAATACTTTCCTCATTGTGCCAAAATTCAAGATGCTGACCCTACAGCAACTACTTCCCATGTTAGGCAAGGAGTCTTGGCTGGTGACTCTAGATCTCAAGGAGGCATACCTGCACGTCCCTATTCAACAAAACTACAGAAGACACCTCAGATTTCTTGCAGGATCAGAGCATTATCAATTCTCAGCATTGCCCTTTGGCTTATCTACTGCGCCCAGAGTATTCACGAAATGCCTGGCATCAGTAATTGCACACTGCAGACTTCAGGGGATTCAAATCTACCCTTATCTGGATGACGGCCTTATACAAGCGGACAACAAGGTAAATTTGATAAAAGACTTGGCCTATGCCATCTGCCTACTACAGGCATTGGGATACACAGTCAACATCCAAAAATCAAGACTGGTTCCATCCCAAAGGATAACCTTTCTGGGTGCGGATCTAGACACAACCACCCAAATGGCCTTTCTCACAGAAGAAAAACAAAAACAACTTCCAGATTACTTCATGAATCTGACAAGACAAGCTCAGCTTACTGCAAGGAAAATCCTGCAGGCCCTGGGTTACATGGCATCCTGCATAATTCTGATACCACAGGCCAGGCTGCATATGAGAAAATTACAATGGTATCTAAGGAGTGTATGGTCTCAACACAGTCACAGTTTGGAAACTTTGATACCAATCATTCCTTGCCTTCAAAAGGAATTCCTGTGGTGGGCTCAGGCCTGCCTGTCCAACAGAGGATTGCCTTTCAACAAACCAAAAACAAAACAAACCATCACCACGGACACTTCAGACCGAGGATGGGGAGCACACATGGAGGACAAATGTATCCAAGGCCTATGGTCTCAAAGACAGCTACACATGCACATAAACCAAAAGGAAATGCTGGCAGTGATGCATGCAATCAAGGCTTTCAAACCCTTCCTCCATCAAGGCCACCTGTTAATAAGGACAGACAACACCACGGTCATGTGGTACATAAACAAGCAGGGAGGCACACACTCCTACCCTCTATGCCGGCTGGCTATGAATCTATGGGAGCTATGCCTGAAACTCAATATCCAACTGCAGTCCCAGTTCGTGCCAGGAAAGGAAAATACACTGGCAGACAGCTTAAGCAGAACTACCATGGATGCACACGAGTGGATGCTGCACCCAGACATCTTCCAACTCATAACAAAGGCATGGGGAATGCCGGAGATAGATCTATTCGCATCCCCCCTCAACCATCAACTGAAGACATTCTGCTCAAGGACATACCACCCACAAGCATGGAGGGTGGACTCTCTCTCTTTCAGCTGGAAAGCTCTAAAAGTATATGCCTTCCCACCTCTCCCTTTAATGTACAAGGTTCTACTGAAGATCAGGGAGGAACAGCCAAGAGTGATTCTGATAGCTCCAGACTGGCCAAGGCAACACTGGTATCCACTATTGAGGAGCATGTCACAGGCAAAACCATGGCCTCTCCCCCTATGGCCTCTTCTTCTGACGCAGAACAATTTCAAGATCATGCATCCCAAATTAAAAACATTGCAGCTAACTGCCTGGAAGATCCCTTAAAACCAAAACAAAATGTTTTATCACAGACAGTGAAGGACATTATCATGGAAGCTCGCCGGCCTTCCACAAGGAAGACATACTCAGCTAAATGGAAAAGATTTTTCATCTGGAAAACATCAAAAGGCTTAGATGTGACAGTGGCAGACATGACACATATTCTGGAATACTTAGCAGAACTGTTCCACAATGGTCTTTCCTATTCTTCCATTAAGATTCATGCCTCAGCAATTTCAGCTGAATACAATTTGGATCCACCTATCTTCTCACACCCTCTGCTCAAGCAATTTCTGAGAGGGATCAAAAATATCAAACCCCCAGGAAAACCCCCTTTACCTGCTTGGGATCTCAACTTTGTCTTGGAGAAACTAACACTTCCTCCCTTTGAACCAGCAGCATCAGCGAATCTCCAGTTTCTGTCTTGGAAAACTGCATTCCTTCTGGCAATAACTTCAGCAAGAAGAGTTACAAGCATTAATGGCAGTACAGCCATTTCTTATCTTCCATCAGGACAGAGTTACACTAAGAACTAATCCTACTTTTATGCCAAAGGTGGTATCTAGGGTACCCTTGAACCAAGCTATTCACTTGCCTACGTTCTTCCCAAATCCACAGAATAGAGGGGAAAAACTTCTGCACACCCTGGATATACACAGACAACTACGCTACTACTTGGACAGGACTAAAAGTAGCAGAAAAACTGACCAACTATTGGTAGCATATGCTGCTGGGGTGCAAGGAAAAGCAATTTCCAAACAGACAATTTCAAAATGGATAGGAAATTGCATTCGATTTTGTTGCTCTTTTCATGGAAAGTCAGTTCCTGCAAACATCAGGCCTCATTCCACAAGGGCCACGGCCACCACTACAGCCTTCCTATGAGGGGTGGCTACCAAGGACATTTTAGAAGCTGCTACTTGGAGCTCCGTGCATACATTTACCAAACATTACAATCTACCTTTATACTCCAGATCCAGAGCAGGCTTTGCCACTGCTGTCCTGCAGGGAATCTTAACTACACCATCCTTTTCTTAGTGCCTACTCCCCCAGATTAGCTATGGTATTCTACCCATATGTTATGACTGCAGATGCATCCTTGAAGGACATAGTACAGTTTTGTACCTACCATAAATGTAGATGTCCGATAGGTATGCATCTGCAGTCAGGTTTACCCTCCCTCCTACCCCTCTGTGGTATTCCTAACATATTGTACACCTGTACTACATGGTATATCTGCTGCCTGTCAACAGTCTTCAACATTTGTAAACTACACGTATCATCCTAGTCTGTTCACCCTGTGCATCAGACCATATGAGCATGTCCCTGCACCAATGGTGTGTATGTCAGGGATGCGGCAAATGCATCATCATATGCACAGGGTGTTAGTGTTTGCCAGAGGCCTAGGCTGCACCATTGGATGACATCATGTGTGTAGGTTTGGGCCTTTGATCTAATTGGGCGTGTGTGGATGTTATGCATGTGTGTCTTGCGGTGCCCTACATATGTGTCCAGTGTGTGCGTGTATATATGCACACATTTCTCCCATGTGTCTGGCCTACACAGGGGTATTATTGACAGCTGCATACTGCACAGGTGAGGTTTTACAGTTCATGGTGTCCGGCCACGGACATGTGATGTTTGCCTGCCAGGGGTTGCATGGGCACTACCAGACAGAGGTGCAGATTGCATACTGTCTGATGTCACTTGTCCACTGGAACCATGTCCCTGTTGGGACCATCTCGGGTGATGTGCATGTGGCCTGCTTTGTTGTGGTGTGAACAGCACAGCACCAGATGCATTGCTGCTGCTACCGCCACTATGGGAGCAGGCATGTGAGGTAGCTCATACACATAGACCTGACACAGGTGATGTAGCAGGCCTACGGCCACGTGCCCGACACCTCACTCCTACCAGATGTTCAAACACAGACAGTTCACGCTCGCGGATTGTCATGCCATGGTCAAGGACTCCAACCATGTCACCCAACCGTCTATCCAAAGCATCAGCAATCTGCTGTTGTGCATTTACCATTGCCTGGATGTTGTTTAAAGAACGGACATCAGCCCTCTGTAGCCTCTGATCTTCTCTGTTGCGCCATTCAGCATGTGCCTGTGCCTCCATTACAGCCTGAAACATGCATCTGGTGACACCAGCTGCTGTGCTCTGTCATGCAGGAGCATGTTGGCCAGAAGTCCTCCTACGAGCAGCACTGGCCACATGCCTATGTGGGGCACCACCAGTAGTTTGGCTGACACCATGGTGTGCAGGCACACCTTCCATAGCTCCCACACTTTCCTGTTCCAAGCTACCACGTGCCAACGATCCTTCCTCTATGGCCACTGGTGATGGGGTATGTGCAGGTATGGGATCTGTGTGTGGAGATGAGGTGGATATATATGGAATGGCAACCAATGGCACAGTTTCAGCCCCTGACACTCTGCCTTTGTCCCAATCATACATTCATCATCACTGCTAGAGTCTGTGGGGACACTAACATCAGATGTACCACAGGAGGGCAATGCACCTACATCACCTGTGAGGGCAGACAAGAACTGTACATTACAATCTATGCAATAGACACACACACAGACACACACTCATGTGATATGACAGAAGGCATGCAACATGCATGTGATACGGCAGACGGCATGCAGCGCAGACAATAATAGTGGTAGTTATCGTACATCCCTGGGTTGCACACAACAGCATGCATGTGTCATAGCAGACGGCATGCAGATTACACAGTCATAGTCGTAGTTAGCATACATCCCTGTGTTACACCATGTGGACCAGCACAGGTTAACAGTACACCTGCCTGATGTGTGGAATATGACCTTGATAATCACATGTAGTATGACGTGATCTGCTGACGTGTGCAATGACATGCATACATGTTGAACACAATGGTGTCCTGTCAAATATACAGTAGGGCAATGGTGTACCAATTCAGTGTTGTCTGTCCGCCCTACAGATATACTGCACATTTGACTGATGTGCCTGGCCATTGCAGGGAATCATGAGGCGTCTCTAGTGCTATACAGTGTAAGTTACAGACAGGGTTCATAGCCATGACTGTGTTCAGATATAATACATATATACTGTGGAATGTGACCCACGTCACTGAGGTGTATACACACTAAACTATGATGTGGAAGTTGTGACACAGGTCACTGATGGGTATACGGATGACACCCCTGCACATCTGCAACCATATTGCTGCAGCCTGGCAACTGTGGCCAGACATGGCGAATACATCGGTACACCATGTCCTACATGACATCTGTGTACCACACACACATGCACAAGGAGCTAGTATGACATTTATGTCCAACACCAGCAATGAGAATGTACTGTATCTGTGGCCTGATGTGGATACTGTACAGGTGACCGCTGTCATGTCCTAACACCCTCAAGATGTTCAACGCATCTTATGTGGTGGATTGATGTTACGCTTACACAAGATGTGCACATGCATGTAGGATGTCCAGTGTTCCACATCTACAATATGACCATTATACAAAGGCCATGGTTGAACCCTGTGTAGCCATTGTACGGCAAGGTGTACACACAAGCACAACACGTCTACTGGGTGTGTTGCTCCATGTGTCTGGCCATCCTCCATGGCCATGTGTGTACATGTGTTGTCCACATTATTGTGATAGGCATCTATTTCACATGTCTGTGTTGTCCCATATGACATACATGCTCCAATGACAACAGGGTTATGCAGATAAAGGGTGGTATGTGGGATATGTTTTCAGGTTAGGTAGGTAGTGTTCCATCCAGGCCAATAGATGTCATGGACATGTCAAGGATAGCACATCACACTGTGTGACATTCATAGCAGGGCTATGATCCACACCAGTGAAACCTGTGTGCTGGCCATATTCCAGCCCACTGTGTAGTACTGTTTGTATTTACCACATGTGTAGATCAGATCTGTAGTACGTCCCTAAAGTGAACAGCACCTCCACCATTGTATGCATAGCTGTCAACACATCTGGCAATAAAGTTTGTGAGGATTCATGTCTGCGAGATGATTCACATAGTTTGCAAGTGTTGCACATGGGTAGTCATTGTGATGCATTGCAGGTCCGACCTGTACATTGTGACAGGACCATACATTATGTGTACATGTTGTAAATGGCCACATGGCCGATAGATTTGTGCATTACGGTTCCTGATAAATAATAACACTCTCACCTGCAACGGGCTGCTGTCGCAGCGGAACGCCAGAGGTACCTAAATAGGAGTAACACAGCAGTATGAGCATAATCCACCTCTGTATAAAGGCTACAGGGTGCAATGTGCATAACACATACACCAGTGCATTAGACTATACTATGGTGTATGCACGTGTGCATACACAGAGTAGCATACTATAGTATGCGGCATGTGTGTATACATGCCTTGCATATGATGTTACATTACATATTGTACAGTGACACATGCAACTATATGGAATATAGTTGTTATAGGTGCAGTACTGACTTACCAGGCAACTCCAGGCTCAGTGGTTGAGAGACACCCACCTCCGCAATATCGGCTAAGGCTTGTGGATGTGGTTCTGCAGGTGTCCCCAGGTTGGTCAGTAGCTCCTTGGTACATGTCAGTGGGGGCTGGGTTGGTGGCCCACCACCTGTTGCACCTTGTTCCCTGGTGATTGCATTTGCATGCTGTTTTGCCCATTTAATGAGGTCTGTACAGTGTCTGTGCACCTGCTGGTATGTGCAGTTGTGGCCACCCACATCATTAACCCTCCTGCAAAGTTCCATCCACAGGGCATCCCACTGCTGTGCATCCTGTGGCACATGGCTGAACAGGATAATGTGATTGTCGAGTAGGTATGGGATGAGGGCCTCATACTCCAAACGTGTAAAAGGGGGAAGCCTTGCATGTGGCATACCTGGAAGACATAATGATGGAGACAGGTCACAGTAACTCACAGAGACATACAGAGCTACAGCTGAATGTACATGTGTAGCACATTAATAAAGTTTAAATAGTATTTGCAAACCTACATGACACTGATGTGTTTGTGTCACACACATGTGACGCTCAATGTTGAGTGGATATTATCACCTTATATGTGTGTGTGTCACCTGATTACATTGCTCATACTCCATGTGGTTGCTTTCTTGATGTGGGCATGTCTGTTTGCCTGTACTGGTGTTCCTACCTATTAGCACATGGCTGGATGTGCCCACATTAATGCAGTTGACCTTGATGCAGTGTATATGTCACATATAAGGACTTACACTGCCTTAACAGACATGACCTGTGACCCTGCAGACATGCTCACATAAGGTTTTACATGCATGTGTTCTGCCATATACATCTACATGGCACTGTACAGCGATTCAACATCCTGCCATATATCACCTGTGTTGCACATGTGATACACATGGGACACTAGCTAGCCAGATGGTATTTGCAGGGATGGATATCAACTATAGCATGTACAGTCAAAGTCAACTAGTGAGCTATATGCCATGGGCCATGTATGAATCTAGGATGAAAGGTTACCTGGCAGTAGCCGACAGGAGGGTCTGTGGGGGCAGGTGGAGCAGTGACACATTACTGATCCACAGAGTTAATGATACATATACCATGCAGTCATCACACCATGTCTGAGAGGGGAGCGATGTGAAGCTTTGATGGACAGGAATGCATAATATGGCAGGACTATGTCAAGTGTATGGGACAAGGATCTGTCCTGCATGTGGTAGGTGGATGTCCATGAAGTATGTGTTTGAGATCAGGATGAGTACGTGTAGCATGTCCAACATCACTGGGTTGGACCTGGATTTATTTAGGGTATGCATCATGCTACATAGTGGAGATGGGGAATGGCAAGGCTGGTGTAGGCCATCTGCACATGGACAATACCACTTAAAGGAAATATGTGATCTGATATGGGTCACTTGAGTCTTCTGTATGGCTGGACAATGATCTCTATATTCATGAATGGCACTCTATCATTATTAGGGTTGCCACATATGACAACCTGACAGGTTTGGTGACATAGCTATCACAAGAAAGGCAACTGCCCAGCTGCATCCCTCACACACAAGTGTCCATTATGTTGACCGCTGCCTAGGTGGTAGTTCATGGGTACAGGTTTATTAACACAGGGGTGACAATGCGAGTCAGCTATTGCTCCTAGGTCATAGTCATTTGCATGCTTCAATAGGCAGATGCCTTCTGTTTGTCTGTGAGGTATGGACTACAATGAGGGGGAATAAAATTCATTAACCCTGACATACTGTAGCTGCCACTGGTGTGATGATCATGTATTATTCAGACACCTTCTGTAGTGTTGGTTCTGCCAGCAGTCCTGTTGCAAAACACTCCTGTGACATAGGAATTTACATCTAGTATACCGAGTGTAGGTGGTACACAGTATGGGTGATGATGTCCTATGACCTGGCAAGGTTATGATATGCAGTGTGACATCAACCATACTGTCATCTCCATCTGTACTGCTGACATCACTTAATTGATCAAGGTTCATGGCCTTCCACACCTGACTCAGCAAGGTAGTAGTAAAGTACCTCCTATTATCAGTGGTGTCTCCCTTTTGTGGGTTGTGATACATGTTGGTGTGCAACATTCAGTGTGTACACAATCTGACATGGAGCTATGTTTTACATGATGTGTACATGGAGAGCATCTTGTTTTGCTACATGTGTATGATACAACCAGTGATGTGGGCAGATCCCATGAAGACAGAGTGCAGCTTGTACCTGCATAGTTGTGGGTACAGGGGCCCTGTGGTGTACATGGATATATGCTTGTGTACCTGTTGGGGGGAGGGGGCCACGGGTTTATGTTATGCAAGACCCTATCTGGATTGTTTATTTATGCTAAGCACTTGTTCAGGACTTGTAAGCACTACGTAAGCTAATAATTACTATAGCACTCAGTCTTCCTCATTACCTACAGGTAAGGGTCAACAGGTTTTGTACATACTTTTCTCACTTGCTTAGAGTAATGTAGCTCTTGTATTCATTTTCCTCACTTTATCTAGGTGAATGTAGTTCTATATTCAGGCATGTCCAAGAGTGAACTGCCAGTCTTCTCACCTGTCTGTCTGATGAATCTGGACATGTTGAGGCAATGTACACATTGCCTCATGTACACAGACAAACCTCTCCACCTACCACCCAACACTACAACCTGTGAGAGATGTACTCATCTAGCCAAACTGGAGGTAAAAGTCTCTCCAACCAAGCCTGACCCTGCCTGTCATGTGGAGAAGGTACACATTCGCACAATACCACACTCATCACATAAGTCTCACTGAATCTACCCCACCATTAACTGGGAAAACTACTTGTGTACCAACACATCAGCTCAACGGTTTCTGGAATTCATAAACACCAATGCCCTGACTCAACATATCCACACACCCACCAGGGGCAACAATATCCTAGACCTAGTCATTACCAACATGAGTGACTGGTGCTCCACACATGAAGCCAACTCCTCGTTGGTCCGATCAGACCATGTGCTGAACACCATTGATATCCACATCCTGCACCTACCCCCCATTAAGGGAACCACAGTATAATATTTCTACAAGGCCAACTACATGTTTCTTAAGACAGACGTGGTGGACAGCATGACACCCATGCAGATGGACAGTACTGTTACAACTGCTGATTCCTACACAAATGCACTCTATAAGCACTTACAGGAGTGCATGGCTAGTGCTATCCCAAACAGAACCAGGATGCTATACTCCTAATTAACTAAACCAATCTGGTGGTCCCCTGCCATAAACATATTGTACTACAGGAGGAAGACACTGTTGCAAACGAGAGTACAATACCATGCATGGAGGAGCTCCCTGGCTAGCCTCAGTAAGAAGGTGAGATCCCTTATAAGATCCTCCAAAGCTAGCTACAAAAACTATAATGCAACTAATATCAACAACAACCACAAAGCATTCTATAGCTATGTCACATATCTTGATGTCCACAACCAGATCTGCTCTGAGTTACAGCACAAAGGCACGAACATTACAGAAACAATTGATATTGGCAACATCCTGGAAGATCCCTCTCAAAGCAGCACACTCTAAAGGCAATATCACAGCATCCATGGGACCAGACAACATCCCAGGCTGTGTTTTACACAAACTTCAGATCGTACTGTCTCCCCACCTATGCACCATGTTCAATAATAGCCTCACATTGGGCATAGTGCCCCCTGAATGGCACACAGCAACAGTTATCCCACTCCACAAAGGTGGCACCACAAAGGACCATGGGACCTATTTCCCTATAGGGCTGACTAGCCTGGTCTGCAAGGCTATGGTGCACATCATGGATCACTGTCACAGAGACATTGGGTACCTCCAAACCTTTGACCCCTCCCTGTTTGGCATTGTTAAGGGCAGACCATGCCTTTTAAACCTGGTGGACTTCTTAGAGACAGTTACCAAGGCATTAGATGAGGGTAAGGAGGTCCACACAGCCTACCTAGATCTCTCGTAGGCTTTCAACACCATTCCTCCTCCTGGTATTATCAACATACCCATCCGCCTGAACATTAACCCCTACGTCATATGATGGTTTGCAAAGTGGCTCACTCACAGAACCTACACAGTGGGAGTTGCATACCCTAGGTCCGACTGTATACCAGTTACAACTGGCATCCCCCAGGGCTCAGTCCTAGGACCCCTCATGTTCGGTATATACTTCTCTGACATACAGGCAAGCACAGGAGGGCTTTGGCTGCAAAGGTTTGCAGACAGCTGCAAACTAGGGGACATAATTGTTTCCCCAGCTGTTAAAGACACCCTCTGGAAGGGTCACACTGAGACGGATACCTAGTGTTAATATCATGGCGTCAAGCTGAATGCCTAAAAGTGCATAGTCATCCCCTTTAGATATAACTAATTACCCGCAGACTACCACATAGGTGCTATTCCCCTACATACAGAAAAGGTAATACGGGATCCGAGAACTCCAGTAGATAGCAATTTCTCCTTCGATACCCATAATGACAAGGTGGTTAGAATATCCTTCTACATGGCCCCCCTAATCTCTAATGGGTTTGCATCCAGATCAGAGGGGCCATTGTGACTCTACACATGTCATATTAGACCCATTAAAGGATACAACACCCCATTTGGGATATACCTTACAAGACAACTGCAACAGCTTGGAAGACCACGCCAGTACCACACCAAGAGGATTACTGACCTCAAACAGATGACCTATGCAGCCCAACCTACGAAACTCCAGCTGTACTCAGTTGCATACCGCATACTCACAGGTGATCTCTGATTGATATACAAGGCCCATGTCCAACCCTGTATTGCTGGATATGCTCCTCGTAAACAGAAGCCCCTGAGAGCCACATGCTCTAGGGATATACACCTAACCACAATGATGAGTAGGACGTGCTGGATGGATAGATTCCTGACCCGGACACTTCCCATGCTTTGGAACATGATTCCAATGTACATCAGGCAGGGCCCCTCACGAGCACTCTTCAAGGGACACCTTGACATGTGGATGGGAGACAGACATGTACCCCAGGGATCACTGCAGTGGCTCTGCTGGACAGAGGCACAGGGAACTATTGACTCTGACGTTCAGAGGCACAGGGAACCAACCTATGGTGGTGGTGAAAGCCAACACACACTAGCTAGGCTTACAGATACCCTTGGTAAGACAGCCTAGTTACCTACTTTTGCACATATTACATGTCTTATGTGCATGGATAGTTAAATAGCTCTTCCATTTTACTTTACTATCATGATGATAAACTGTTGGCTCACTAAAAGACATATGTATCCTGTTATTGTGTATTGTAAATGCCAATTGACATAACTAATGTTTGCCTAATATTACAGTAATGCTATGTAGCTTGTAATACATATCTGCCTACAATACTGTACATTACACAGTTATTGGCACAATATCCCACAATGCAAATCATACTTGCACAGTGGGCTATGAGGGCCTTCACCATTCTGTCCCTGCTGCAGCTGTTTCCACAGGATCATATTGTGTAGCATGGCACATACTATGAAGATGTGGGCACACGTTCCTGGAGAGTACTGCAAGGCTCCAACAGATATGTCCAAGCAATGGAACAGTGATTTCAGCATCCCAAATACACGCTCTATGATGAGTCTGGTTTCTGTGTGTGCCTCATTATGGCATTCTTGTGTGGCTGTGTTTGCATTTCTGATGGGAGTCATCATCCACGGTTCCAGTGCATAGCCAGCACCCCCCACCAGGTGGCCATATGGGATGTCCCCCCTGGCAAATACCTGATACAGCTGTGAGGCGTGCCAGATGTGGGAGTCATGATAGCTTCCAGGGCTGCCAGCACACACATCCATGATAATGCCCTGGGCATTGCAAACAACCTGGTAGTTGATGGAGGAGAACCCCTTGTGGTTTATGTAGTGCCTACCCTGCTCACTGGGTGGTGACTTGATGTGTATGTGCTTGCAGTCTATTGCACCCAGTACCTCCGGGTAGTCTGCCACACAGTGGAAGAGATACATATTGCTGGCCAACTCCTCCTGCATTTGGGGGAAGTATATGTGCTCATTGGCATGTGGTAATATGGCATCCAGGAACTGGTGGAGTACCCTGGATGCTGATGCCTGTGAGATCCCCATGATATCCCCAGTTGGCCTTTGGAAGTTACCTGTGGCCAGTATTCTCAAGCTTACACATACCTTCGTGTCCACTGGGATGGGTTCCCCTCTGTTACTTCTGGCTCTGAAGCATGGCCGGCACAGCTCAACAAGTTGCTGTATGATGTCCCTGTCCACCCTGTAACACTCTACTATCTCCAGATCATGTAGCCCCTGGTAGGTTACCCTGGGTCTGAACACTCTTCTCCTCCTCCGGTGCCCGAGATGGTTGTAAGCATCATCCTCCACACCACTGTCAGTCTCCAACACATGCTGGTGAATCAAAGCTATGGCGGCCCCTAACATATACATATTAAAAGTTCCCCGTCTGTATACATCAATGGTGCAGAGTGTCTGGGAATACACAAGGGTGTGTGTGGGGCTTTCAAACCTTATACTATTGTGCAATGGATGATGCTGGTGTAATTGGGCATGTTTGTGCTATTCCAGCTGCAGGGTATTTTAATTATTGCTTTTACAGCAGGTACTGCTATTGTGGGGCCTTTGGTGTTGACTTACGCTTGTCTGCCGTGATTTATCCATTGCCCTTTGCTTCTATTTTCAACCCGATTCCCCTCCCATTGTCAGGCATGCATCCAGCTGCCGCCTTTCTTCTTTTGTGCTTCCACAACCCAGGATTGTGTTGGGAAATATGTTATGTAGCTAATCTACTGCAAGTTTGCTTTGTTCTGCTGTGACAGTTTTCTTTTCTTTGCTGTACGGCACCTCCCCTTTCCTGTTCTGCAGGTAGCTGCTAGCAGCCTTGTTAGCTGTTGTCTATGGCCCACTGTGAGTTTCTAGGTGTTAATTACTCATTTGTAATCCAATTACCATGCTGCAGCATTTCCTTATTGTCTTCCCATATCCTTCCTGTTTCAGTTGTGGTGCACGCCGTGCACAACCGTTTACAGGGTTTCATGCACGTTTTCATCCATGTTCACATGAACTTTCGGTTACCTTGTGTGCTCTCAGCTAAGCAAAGCTATGGCTACTTCCACACCCCTATCCTGCGGCTTTGCTTAGCAACACGCAACATGGATTAGCAATGATCCAATGTGCTTACAGCTACAGTGGCATGCCCCTCTCTTGATGTCATGTTTACATCCAGGCCACTCCTTGGTGTTGTAATGCTATGCTGTGTGTACATCCTTACACCGGCGGGGCGTTTACGATTCAGTATTAATTGACTCATTTGCATGACATTGACTGCTAATCACTAGTTACTGCATGGAACACTGTCACAGACCCTTAGCAACCCTTGCTCCATGGTTGTGGTGTAGCATGCATGCCATTTACTATTATGGGGATATCATAAATTGCGTTACATTACAGTTTTATGACATCTAGACATATTTTCCTTGTGATCCCGTTTGCACACCGATGCACTGCGGTTTTACTTTGTGTTGGTGTGGCCATGACATTAAATGTTATTTTTTATCTGTTGTGCATGTTGTTTTATGCCAATGACTATATATTTAGCCATTGGCATATATTAACATTATAATATGTAAGTTTGGTCCACTTTCATGGCTCTGATTTATGTTTGACAAAATGTAAACCATTTTTTTTTGGTTTACATTTCTACATGCTTACGCTATGCCAGCACCACTTCATGTATCGCTATATACCTTCATTTGCATGCTACACTGCTGTGCATGGGGTAATTAGCATACATGCACCGGGAGCTGAGCAGCTCTGGTGTACGCTGGTAGGACATGTGGAAACAGCTCTTACCTGAATTGCTCGGTGGCCATATTTGACGCTAGATCGCCGATGCTACTCTGGTGCATGGTGCAAGCTTCCTGAATCCTGGGGAGTGTCTAAACTCCAGGCTGTTATGGCTGTACCTACTTCTTTAGTTTTTCATAGGGACAGTGTCTCTTCCTACTAATCCTTCTTTTATGCCCAAGGTGGTTATTGAATTGTCTCTTAATCAATCTATTAATTTGCCCTCCTTTTTCCCTTCTCTGCAGTCTGCTCATGTGAAGGTTCTTCACACCTTGGATTTGCATAGACAGCTCAGATATTATTTAGATAAGACTAAAGCTATTTGCAAGTCTGAGCAGCTTTTTATTTCTTTTTCATCCCAGATCTCTAGGCTGAGCTGTTTCTAAGCAAACTGTTTCTTCATGGATCTCTAAGGCCATTTCTTTTTGTTACACCTTTCATGGGAAAAGCCTTTCTGCCTCTGTAAGGGCTCATTCTACCAGGGCCATGGCTTCCCCTGGTGCTTTTTTCAAAGGAATGGCTATCACTTCAATCCTTAAGGCTGCTACTTGGTCCTTTATCCACACCTTTATTAAGCATTACAAATTGGATGTTTCCAGAGTGAGCTCTGGCTTTGCCAGAGCTGTTCTGCATAGTTTACTTGAGGGATGCTCTGGGCCTTCCTCCCAAGTTTCTTCTTGAGCTTTTGTACTCTCCCATTAGTAAAGAATACTGCAACAGTGATATGGAAGGACATAGTACAGTTGTGTAAAATCTTACCATAACAGTAGATGTCCTGTTCTCTGTTGCAATAGTCGCTGCCTCCCCCCTCCCCCTTCTGCTCTACTCTTTTTCTTGTTATTTCTCCTTCTGGATGCACATGTCCTTCCTTCTTCCTAGGACTGTTGTTCCTCCTGGGACTGTTCATTTCTGAGGTATGTATGTTCGTATGTCACCTTCTTTGAGCAGGGAGTGTAAGTGTGACATACAAAATCTATAAAATCCTAAGGCTTTGGTATACTGGCCGGACATTGGGCTACCCTTGGTACGGAATCCCTTTAGTAAAGAATACTGCAACAGTAAAGTGTAGGACATCTACTGTTATGGTAACATTTTACACAACTGTACTTTCTCCCTTCTTTTGAAAATGTCCAAGGGAAATTACCACAAGCTTCCTCACAGACTCGGTGTAATGAAACAAGATCAGGGGTGTTTCATGCACCCCAACCCCAATCAACTTCAGTCGGACTGCCTAGTTGATTGGGTCTTAATTCTCTTTAGGCACCTGTTTACTGAGGACATACAGCAGGTAGTAATGAAGGCAAGAAAGCCTGCTACAAAAGTATCCTAGACTAGCAAATAGAAAACGTTTTCTAGTTGGTGCCAACGTCATAACCAACACCCATTCAGGGCTAGTTGTTCTCTAGTTTTAAAGTATATGTGAGTTACTGTCATATGGCCTTTCTTACCCCTTCATCAAGGTTCATTTTTATGCCATTCCAGCACAGCATGTCTGCCCAATAGGTCATCTTCTTTTAATGCATTCTCATGTTAAAATGTTCTTGAAAGGGGTTTTGCATAAGAGGCTTCCAAGAAAACCAGTGGCACCTCATTGAGATCTTAATTTTGTGTTAAGGAAGATAACTGCTCCATTTGAGCCAGCTAACCTGGGTAACTTGAGGGTCTTATTATGTAAAGTAGCTTTACTGATTGCTCAGACCTCACAAGAAAGGTATCTGAGTTACAGACTCTTTTGGTGAGTTAACCTTATCTAATTATCCTTCTTTAGTCAAAACTATCCCTCTCCCCATTTTTTTACTGAACCTAAAAATGATGTAGTAAAGATACTGCATACCTTGGATGTCCAGAGACAACTTTGGTACTATGTTGACAGAACTAACTATGTTAGATCTTCAGATCAAGGTTCATTTCATGTGATGGTAGGAAGTAGGAACAGCCTGTATCAAAGAAAACTATTTCCAAATGGTTGTCTAAGGCTGTTAACTTTTGTTATACGCACCACAACAAAGTATTCTAGGCAGGACCAAGGCCCACCCTACAAGAGCCTTAGCCTCTTCTATGGCATTTTGGAAAGGGTTGGATTCTAGAAGTATTCTAGCAGCTGCAACTTAGTACTCTGTATGTACTTTTACAAAGCACTATAAGCTTGATTCCTTCTGTATATCTAGGTTAGGCTTTGCTAGGACCATTCTTCATGGACAGCTGGACTCTTCTCCTTCCATTTCCCAAAATTTGTAAGCTATGGTAATTTACCCATATAACTTAGGCTACTGCAGCAGTGATCAGTATGAAGAACATAGTACAGTTGTGTAAACTAAACTTACCATAACAGTCGATTTTTGAATTATCACTACTCTCACCATCCATTTCTTTGTTTTTTGGTGTATTGCTTTTCCAGGGTGTGGACATTTATTTTTTGTTGTTCTTGGCATTGTCAATTCAGGGTTCAACTTCTCTCTGTCTGTTAGCATGAAAGCTCTGAAGGAACTGGTGCCCAAACCCGCCATTTAGTCAGCTCAAGCTAACTAATGTTTTGGGCATGTGGAAGATGCCCTTAAGTTTTGGAAGCTGTCTGGCTGTTAATCCTTGCAGGGTATAATCCATGTAGGTTAGGCTACTGCAGCAGTGATCATTCAAACATCTACAGCTATGGAAAGTTTACTTCCACAATACACAACTACATTTGCTTTAACAACCTGCATATTCTCAATATTTGAAAACTTGCTAGCAAACTTTACTTTTGCAGAACTTGCTCTGTAGTTGGGTGGAGTATTTCAGTGGAATAAAGCATGTCAGTAGCTGGCTCTTAGTTTGGAGTATGTATGAGTAGAGTGCATTCAGCACTGAAAATGGCAGCAATCACTAAGCTTAATTTATAATATGATTTATATTCATTTTTCTTTTTTTTTTTTTTTACTGGGGACTTGGTTCCTTAGTTGTTTATATTATGTCAGAGTACAGCTGAGACAGTTCAGACTAAACTTTGTTTTATTACAGAACATAGTTCCACTCGTACAAGCCTAACTTACAGTTTTCTGATTTTTTTTATGAAGTTTTCAAGACATAGCACAATCTATGTGTTTTAAAACCAATTTTAGTTCAGAATTGTATCCTTGACAGTAACATTAAAGTTTGAAAAAAGTATTTTGTCATACTTCTATATCAGGAAAGTGTTTCAGTTCATTGAGCTTTAATGCATTATTAATATATTAGAAGGAATTAGCTGCAGTCTTCTTGGTGACATTCACATGAACACAAGCTTTGAGTTCTCTAAAGTAAAGATCATATACATTTGTTCATAAAATTCCCTTTTTAGAAGTCAAACTCATTTTTAAAGCACAAATTTTTAGCTTCAGAACCTTGGAGATTTCAGTTGCCTATTTCTTGATGCAGAAAAAGTAGTCTGCTTGAAGCAGAGGTCCTATATATTCCTAGTGTTATAGAGATCACAATAACAATTCTTTAAATATATTGTAGTAAAAATACTTCAAAGATGAAAATTGCCCATGTGTTATCAGTATATTAATAGTACACTTCTGTTCTTACTAGAGGAATGTTGTCAGCTATAAAAGTTGATCTCTCAAAACACAGTTGTGTGCCATAGTACAGATTAAAAAGTAACAATAGCTATTCTAAAAAAAAAAAAAAAAAACTTTCCACATTTTTTAATTATTTGTGTGAAAATATATTATTGTTATGTAGTATTTTATTTTACTTTGTCTTTCAAATTGTGTATGTGATTTTTTTCCCTGATGACCGCACAAGTATCACATGAGAATGCATCAGCGTCACCAGGAAGAACAGTGTTATTTGCTTTATGTGGACTTTTAAGCAGATTACCTCCTTGTGCAATAAGCCTTGGAAAATATCACTCACATTGAGCAAAACTAAATCTCTAACAAACAGTAATATTTCATGTATCAAATGTAAAGTACTAAGTTGATTTCCATAGTTTTGGGTTTATACACAGGCAATATAATCAAAAATATTTTGATTAACAGTAAATTTATCTGAATTTGTGGCTGTAGACAGTTTTACTAGGACTGGACTTCTGCATACTTTTGTGTAAAGTTCATGATGAAATACCTCACTCCTGTTGCACCAATAACTGCAAAAACCTAAACAGTGCTGATCTTACAGAGAGCAATCTCCCCAACGCCCTTTCCCTCTCCTCATTATTTTAATAACAGACCATGAGGTACCTTAGGGTTTCAGTAAAAGCCTTCTCAAGCTGTTGCAATTTTTATTGTAGACTTGGCATAGCCTTTTGTACTGAATGCTGTTAAACGCTTCATTCTATACCTCTCAAATCTAAGGATTGTTTTTAAAAACATTCCCAGTTCCCATCATTTCAGACCTAATTTTCTTTAATGGTTTTAAAACAAATATGAAAACATAGATTGGAGTGAGTATTAAAACATTTTGAAAACTCATTTATTTTTGTTTGATTTCTGAATGTATACTTAATTAAGGCATCAGTCAGCACATTTTTCCCAGTAACACTGAGTTAAACATACAGAGTGTGTATGCATGCATGAGTGTGTGTGTACATTTTGGATCTTAGTTTACTAACAGATACAGTATAATGATTCCAAAAATGCTCACTAGGACTTTCAAGAAAATGAATGATTGGATTTACATCCCACTCTAGTAGAGCACCTTACAGTGTAAACATCTGAGAACATAATCCAAACCAGCTGTACTACGGTTTCTGTAATCAAGGTCTTCAACATTTCAATCTATTCCTATTCATTCATACCATACATTTCAGTTTGATGACCACAGGTGCTTATGATGAGCATAAACTTCCCAGAGTACTTTGTAGCTCAAAGAAATACTAAAAAGTGCTGTTCAGGATTAGTTAGAATCGTGGCATAAAAAGTTGTCTTAAATGATTTTTATGTGAACACCTTTGATTGAACTAAAAAAAAAAAAAAAAAAGAAAAGTTACATATTCCTGTACAACTGGCATGAGGTCTTGTAATGCTGTTGGTTCACTTTACTGACAGCAAAAAAGGAGAGAGAATTTAGACAGTCTCTCATGAAGCAAAATATAGGGATGTGTAAAAGAATCTGGGGTAATGGGCACTGCTAAGGAGAGGGGAATATGTAATAGAATTTAGTGATGTGAAGTAGTTGACTTCATTTGGTATTCAACCTGTGGGTCTATGGATCCGAATCGGATCAGAGACAGCCATATCACTAGCATCTGATCCAAGCTCCAAGGTTCTCCCCTTACCAGTAATGCCCCCAGTTTCCTTCCTTCCTTCAGAACTCATTTGCCGCTGAAAAGCTACGCATTGTGGTCGCAGAGCTCCTAGCATTTTTTGGGTAAATAGTCTATTTTCTTGCACAGTTAGTGCAGATTTTTCCCCTTTTCTTCTCTTTACAACCTCCCCTACCTCATGTTGTCCGTCGGTTGTTAACAAAAAAAAAAAGTTAAGTAGTTGTAGTGTTGTAGTTTTTCCCTTGGCCTTCCTGCTCCCTCTTTTCTGTGAGTTAGTGGGTGTCTAAGTGCCTGTGTGTGCTCGTTTGTTCCTAGAATGGCTGAGACCCCCAAGCCAGTATTTAGAAAGTGCACAGAGTGTGGCCATAAGCTCTCCCCAGCTGATGGCCACACACTGTGCATGGTATGTTTGGGCGGGGCCCATTTGCTCACATCCTGTCCTATATCCAGTTGCTTCAACCCGCAGGCCCTTAAGGACAGGGCAGCTAAGCTGATGATGAAGGGTTTACTTCCCTCATCGGGGACAGTTGTCCCTGCAACCTCTGCTTTGGCCACCTCCTCTACTACTGCTTCAACTTCTATTTCTCAGGCCTCTGGGACTCAAACTCCCGCCATGAGGTCTGGGGAAGGAGACAAAGATATAAAGGACAAGACCAGGAAGCGGTCTCTGCTAAGTCAAAGACCCCCCCCCCAGGCCTAGTACTCCCCAGCTTCAATCGCCCAGGTTCTCCACTCAGCCGGAGGTATATAGGCCAACTTCTAGAGCGTCCCTTCATCGGCACTCCCAGATGGTGTTGGTAGCTTCCTCTTCCCAATCCACCCGTAGCCTTAGTGAGGCAGAAATGGACAGGATGATGGCGAAGTTCATCTGCACCCAGATCCAGATGGCAGTCTTGCCAGCCACCTCTCCCTCCAGAGCGAGGAGCTCTCAGCCTTTCTTCACCCCTATAACTCCTTCTCCGATCCGACTGTCGGTTTTGGAGTCTTTTGATCTGAGGAATCTCGAGGTCGGGGGTCAGTGCCGACAGTACCTGGTACCTCAATGCTGGCCATTGCCTTGAGTGTGTTGGATCCTACTGGTTCGGATCTGAGCTCTCAGAGCCATAGCCTTGGAGTAGGATCTGAGTGGGTACTGTCAGCTCCCAGTCTCCCCCTTAGCATCTCTGCTCCTGCAGTCTCGGCTCTGACTCCCCCATCGGATCCGAGGGGGCAGCCCCTTTGCTTGTTTCTCAGGATGTATGCTCTCCTCTGGCATTTGATTTGGTGGAGAGGGTTCTCTTGAGTGCATCAGGACCCCTGACCATCTTGTCTTCAGACTCTGCCCTAACTCCCTTGGCTCTGGGTATGGCCCTGACCTTCCTGTCCTCTTAGGGACAGCCTGTGCTTGCTTTGCCTCAGGGAGCTCCCACTCGAGAGCAACAAGAAGTTTGCGAATCCCCCACAAAGAGTCCCACTGATGAGGCTCCTAGCAAATGGATGCACAAAAGGAGGTACCTGGACTCCTCCCCAGAGTCCCTCATGGATGACAATGACTTTGAGGAAGGGGAAGGTTCCCCCAGGTCACTCCATGACTATGTCTGCTTTGGCGACATCATGGAACTCCTTCGTCAAAGGGGGAGTGGTCCACCCAAAAACCAACTCCAGATGATTCAGTGTTCCTAGAGGCATTTGGCACAGGCCCATCTACCTCCTGGGTGTCCCCTCCCATGAACACTCTTGGGACCTTATAACACCTTAGGCATGGAAGGACCCAGACACCATGGAGCCTATTCCCAAGTGTCCAGACAAGATGCTTAGTCCCCCACCAGACAGGACTACCTGGAGTAAGGGGTCCCCAGTAGACGCTATGGTGGTTGGCAGCCGCCACCAAGAAAGAGCTCCCACAGGAGAGCTCTATGGTCCATCCTCCTGACCGGGAGTCAAGGACTATGGACCATTTGGGGAAGCAGGTGTATGATTCAGCAACCTTTTTTATAAGGGCGCTGAATTATATGGCGCATGTCATCCGACTATAGTGTGACCTAGTCAAGGAAGTCGCTGAGTCACCCCTGTAGTCTATGTCAATGGAGGGCCAGAAGACATTCTCCGCATGGATGGGTACTCTGAAAGCAATAGCGAACACATCCATGCACCTCTTTTACCATGCTACTGAAGGAGCTGCCGGGGCGGCCGGTTCTGTCATTGCCATGAGGCACCACACCTGGCTCCGGCTTATTCAGTTCTCGGAACCCTTTAAGGCGTCATTTGCAAATGCACCCTATGATGGTTCTTCCCTGTTTGGGAAGTTTGTATGTGAGATACTGGTCCAGAGTGAGAAGGACGGGAAGACACTGTCTGCGTTGGGATCCACTTCTCTGCCCCTCAAAGTTCCTTCTCTAGGAATCAGCAAGGGACAAAGAAGATGTGGTTCTGGAAATCTCAGTTCTCCCGGGAAACTCAGGACTCATCTTCCCCCAGAGGCAGAGGGGGTTATGACAGATGCTGGCCCAGAGGCAGAGGGGGTCCAAGAAACTTCAGGTCTCGAAAACCATTCACGGACAGGTCTGCATAGCAGCCCTGAGGGGCTGCCCAACTGCTAGTCTCTGGAGGCAGACGGGGGTTGTCTTTTGCTACACCCAGTGGAGTGGGAGTCCATAACAACAGACCGTTGGGTGTTGCAAATCATATCCAGAGGTTATTCCATTCTGTTCGTAAATCCACCTCTTCCACCAAAACACCTCCTCTTCCACCAAAACACCTCCTAGACATTCCACCCACCCAAAGGGAGGTAACAACACTAGAAATAGACAAGCTGCTAAGAAGGTGAATCATCCACCCCATCTCCCCAGACCAATCTGGATTGAGCATTTATTCCAGGTTTTTTTAGTGCCAAAGAAAATGGGGGACCTAAGACCCATTTTGGATTTTTCCACCTTGAACCTGTCAGTAGCCAAGAAGAAATTTCGTATAGTCACCCTTCAGTCCATCCTGCCCTACCTGCAGGCAAAGGATTGGATGTGCTCGATTGACCTCCAGGATGTACTATCATATCAAGATGGGCAGGTGCTTCCACAGGTTTCTCCTCTTCCAGGTAGGGGCCAAGCACTATCAGTACTGGGCCCTCCCCTTTGGTCTCACCACTGCCCCCAGGGTGTTCACCAAAGTGATGGCGGTTGTAGCGGCTCACCTGAGGCTTCAGAGAATTCTGGTCTTTTGGTACCTGGACAGTTGGCTCCTTGCTCCCCCCACCAAGTGTCTTCTTTGCCGAGCCAGGGATTATTTCCTTGTATTAGCAAACACTCTGTGCATTACTATCAAGCTCAGCAAATCATTACTGACTGCAGTCCAGATGCTAGACTTTATCAGAGCTCGGTTGGACACCATCCAAATGAAGGTTTACCTCACCCCGGAAAGGATACACAATCTAAGACTTCATGTCTCTCACATTCTTCAGGCTCGTCTTCCCTCAGCAGAGACAGTTCTCCAGGCTGTAGGTTCCATGACAACCGCAATCGATCTTCTACCCTTTGCACAACTTCGCATGAGAGTTCTCCAGTGGACAATAGCAGTTAAATGGTCTCTACCAGACCTGCCATTGTCCCATCTAATCCATATATTTTGGGTTTGCAGAGAATCCCTTTGCTGGTGAATTCTCTACCTGAACCTTGTCAGGGGACGCCCCTTTCTTCCATCCCTTCCCAAAACCACAGTGACCACGGATGCCTCCCAGCTAGGGTGAGGGAGCATTGCTGAGGAAGGACAGTCCAAGGCAGGTGGTCACCTTCTGAGACCAATTTGCATATCAACGTCCTGCAGATGAGGGCAGTTCTCCTACCATTGCAGGCCCTTCATGCCTGTCTTCCTCTAGGGACCATTGCAATCCAGTCAGACATGTTGGTAGTCTGGTATATCAACAAACAAGGTGGAACCAGGTCTTTACCCCCTGTGTCACGAAGCCATGAGAGTGTGGGAATGGGCGATTTCCACCATCCATTTTCTGGTGACAATGCACATCTCAGGATGGTCCAACATCCTAGCGGACAGACTCAGCAGGACTATTCTGATGCCTTATGAGTGGTCTCTGAATCCTTCAGTAGCAGAACAGATCTTCCTCAAGTGGAGTCGGCCTTGCTGTGATCTCTTTGCATCTCCTTCCTATGCGAAGTGCAGCGAGTTCTTTGCTCTGAACCCCCCCCCCCCAGGAGGAAGCCACCAGGGATGCACTTGTTTCATGATTGGCCTCCCGGTCTTCTCTATGCTTATCCCCCATCACCTCTCATTTTGAAGTTTCTTCAGAAAGCTTGCAGGCTGCGGAGCACAGTGATCCTCATTGCCCCATTCTGGCCTCGCCAAGTTTGGTTCCCCTTCCTTTGGTCTCATCTGGTAGTTCCATCATGGATCTTGGATCTGGTTCCAGATCTCATTTTTCATCCCTCAGGGATTCCTAACCCAGACCTGGACAATCTGAAGTTCACCACTTGGCTGCTCCAGTTCCATTAATGATTAGGACTCCCGGTTTATCTTCTCCGGTTAAAACCATTTTGGTGGCAGCTCACAAATCTTCCACCAGGAAAATATATCCTAGCAAGTGGAAATGGTTCTCCATATGAGCCTCTAAATGGGATTTGGATCCTTTTACGGCCCCGATCACAACAGTTTTAGATTTTTTTGGTTGGTATCTTTCATCAAGGTGCTAGCTTTTCTACTGTTAAAGTCCAGCTGGCTGCCATCTCTAATTACAATGTGGGGAAAACATGGCTTCCCTAGCTTCTTATAGGCTTTGTAAGACTTTTCTTAAAAGTACCTTTCTTTTAAACCCCCCCCCCCCGGTGAAACATCCTACACCTCCATGGGACCTCACCCTTGTTCTTCAGGCTGTAGTCTCCCACCCTTTGAGCTCACGACGTCAGTAGACCTCCAATATCTATCTTGGAAGACTGCCTTTTTGGTGGCTATCACGTCTGCTAAGAGGGTGTCAGAACTTCAAGCTTTGTCCATCAAAGTTCCTTACATGCTTTTCCATAAGGACAGGGTTTCCCTGTGTACTAATCCATCCTTCCTTCCCAAAGTGGCTTCCGAAACCAATATCAACCAAACTATCAATCTTCCTGTCTTCTTTTCCAATTTCTAAAACACGGGTGATATAAACTACATTTGTTGGATCTACATAGCAACTAAGATTTTATTTGCACAGAACAAAATCCTTTCACAAATCTGATCAGTTGTTTGTCTCTTATTCAAAGCCATTCTTAGGCAAAACAATTTTTAACATGACCATTGCTCGTTGGATTTCCCAATCTATCATTCAAGCATATTCTGATAAAGGCATTTCCTTTCCAAGTAAGGTAAAAGCACATTCCGCCAGGTCTATGGCCACTTCAGCAGCTTTTTGGTCCAGGGTGTCGCTGGTTGATATTTGCTCTGTGGCTATTTGGTCCTCATCTCATAACTTCATTTCACATTACAAATTGGACATTGTATTCAGGAGTAGGGCATCCTTTGGCTCTGTGGTGTTCCAGAATATCCTTCAATGAGAGCCACCCAGGTGTTAGTACCCAGGGACTTTGTTCCACACGTTGAAGACCAAATGAAGCCAACTACTTCAGATAAAGTTAAGTACTCACCATAATGTTCTATCTGAGTGGTTGTACTTCATTTGCCTTCAACCATCCCCCCTCTTTCCCCCTGACATTTTCTCTATTGTCATAACCTTGTGTATAGGAGGTGAACACTATAGTGGCTCTCCTTGTTATGCTTGGCTTAGGGATATTGGGGAGCCATTAGTGGTAAGGTCTGATTGGGTCGGGCTTATGTTTTGTTGAGCAGCAAACTCAGTCTGAAGGAAGGAAGGAGAAATGGGTAAGGGGAGGAGCTTGGAGCTCAGATCAGATGCTAGTGATGCGTCCGTCTCGGATCTGATTTGGCTCCATAGACTCACAGGTTGAAGACAAATGAAGTACAACTACTCAGATGGAACTTTATGGTGAGTACATAACTTCTTTTTTCAGCATGATATCCTACACCAGTGGTAATTTTTGCAGTTAAAATGTGCCAGCCATGTGTACAATAAGCAGTTCAATAATTCCTGTTCAGACACTTTTCTTGTTTCTGTATGCATTTTTAAACTAAGTTTTTCTTGATAGTATATAATTTTGTTACTATGCACAGTTCTGAAAAGATAAGGAATGGTTAAAGTGGCCTTTTCTGTATGACTGCTGATGTATGACAGACAGCTAGCCTGATTCTTTAAGAGCTCTAAATTACCAGGAAATGCATTCTGAGGAAGACTAATTTTTGTACCCATTCTTTTTTTTTTTCACTCTTATAAATGTATTAAGTTCAGTAAATATTTTCTACCTGGGCTCAGCACCATTTTTATTTCTAAGTTTGCCCTGAGCCTGAGTATTTAAATCCCATTTGTATGCATTAATTATGTCTAATACATGAATAACTGCCTGTGAATATCCCAATAGGGTAAGTTGTATAAAATGTAATCTGCTACCTCCTCCTTTCCATGTTATATCCCTTTTGGGATTCTGTGCTGTAATTTACCGATTTAATTTTTTCCAGTAGGATAAATCCTCTGCATTAGTATACTGGAATTTCCTTATTTCACTCATAACATTGATTATAAGAGCAACAACCTATAGCAGTGAAAGTGAAATATTACAAAATTCTAGTAGGCCTGCTTTTGTATATGTAATTATCCATTATGCAGGAAATAGCTGTTCACATACCATTGAAGACAAAATAAACAAAAGAATAGCCATTAAGATATGTCCATTTCTTTCAGTAGAATTTATTTTTAATGCTGCTGCTGCTAAAATACCCTTACTCTGGCAGATGCATCAACACATGTAAATGCCTCATATGACACACACGCACACAGTAACTATTTCATCTAGAAGAAATATTTGATTACTATCACGTGGTCAGTGCAGTAGTATTGCAGTCTGCAGGACCATTACGTAGCATGTTGGTTCTTTTAAACATGTACACCTACATATCTGATGATGCCCAGTAATAATTGTTACTGTATCAAGTCCTGTGTCTTGCACTCGTGCTCCTCATCAATAAAATGCATGCACCAGGTTTATACTTATAAACATTCAGACTGTGTGAATAAGATTTAATCTTGTTCAGTTGAAAAATAATTTGTACTTGTGATGCTGGGTCTTATTTCCAGATCTTCATATCTCAGAGAATTGCTTAGGGCAGTGTTGGTAACATCTCTTCACTGTGCATCAGTTCATAGCAAGGTCTGTACAATGCACTACTTCAACTTTAACACTTCTGAGAGTTGTAATCCTATACAAGGGAATATTGTATGTGATCTTAAATCTCAGTTATCTGCTCTGATATTCAGACAAAGTAAAATGTAGAAAACACTCATACTGCTTGATGTTGCCGTGGATAAATTAAAAGGAATGGCTCCTGATAACATATCAGGTTAAGAATAGCTGTTAAAATCTTAAGTGTTCTAAGAATTTGCATGTTATCTGTACATTTCTTTACAAGTGAGCTCCAGGTTATAGTGGCCTAATCAAGCAGTTGATTTGGTCTTCCCAAATTTCTTCAAACTAAGTAACTTAAATAGGTCACCTTGTTTTTGTTAACATCATTTGGAAGATTTGTTTTGCACAATTCTGTCTCTTTGCAGCTATTAGTACATATTGAAATAATAAAGATGAAACAGCTGGTTTAAAAAAATTGAGACAAACACTGACATTTCAGACACTTCAGAGTCACATTGTCTGACACAACACATTGTAAAACTTAAACCATTATCTTATGCATGTAGTTTTAAAATGTAATATAATGTATTTTTATCTAAACGTATTAAGGCTGCTTTCATAAAACATCTTTTTTGGTATGGTTGATGAAATGTCTTGCAATAAGATCACGATACATAAATGACTGTCATGGGCTACATGTGAAATCTGGTAGCATGTGTTTACTATAATCCAGATAACCACATAAAGTTGCAAACTCATCAAAGAGACAACTTGTGCATGTGATTCTGCAGCATCCATTTTTATACTGCCTTATAGACTTGCACATTAGTAAGCACAGTATATCAATTCAGCAGCATGCTTAAGTTCATAGGTTCATAGGTTCAAAGTTTTAGGTATACTTGCCAAAAACATCTATATTATTTAACACTTAGATGAAGACAGTAGCAAACACTTTGAAGTGTCACCCAGAAGCAATGCCACATCACTCAGCATTGTATGTTTACTGCTATGCATGAAATCTGTATTATTAGATAGGAGAAATCTTGCCATGTGAATTGATGCAGTATTGTGTCAGTCATCTGCTTCAATGTGCATGCTGCTGTCATTGTGTAAGTGGAGAAAGTCATTGTGCAGACTATTTTTAGTTAAATGGTCGGCCAGTTTTATTTTGAAAATTACGTTTGAAGGTGCCACAACTGCTTTGCTGTCTTCTTTGTCCTTTTCAGTGGTACTTATTCTAGCTGCATAATTGTCATTTTAAAAATACAAGTCATTGAGGCAGTGCCAATCAAAGCTTACATGTAAAGTGGTAGCGATAGTATGTCTGAGCTCCCAGGCTTGTACAGTGCATAATTTAAATATATAGGAAGTTGATCTATGAAGTTTGAGAAGACAGTGAAGCAATTTATAGGTTGAACAGTAAAACAATTTTTAAATAGTTAAACAAAGAAGGACTGCAGTGTGTTTTTTTTTTTTTTTTGTGAATGAAGCTATAATACTTTTATTTAATTAGTCATTACTAAGAAAGATATTGAGTACAGTTCAGCACACTAAGCTCAACACAGATGAGTAACATCCTGTATTATACTGAAAGTGCTTCTAACTTCTGCAGTTTAATTAATGAAAGAAAAAAGCAGAGCTAACGACAACTATTGCAGTATAGGCATGAATGAGTGGAGTTGTTACTCCTTTTCTTCTGTCATTTTCAGTGACTTCTTCAGAGTTTACATTGAGTATAAATCATTTTACCAGTTACCCACAGCAGCAAAATAGGATAACCAAAACAGTTCCTGTAAGTGTAATTGTGTCAAGGTTGTTCCTTGCTATATTTGTCTCTTGAGGTGCATGCAGAGATCAGCAAGAGATGAATACACTTGCATCACGTCCATATCCAACTTTTATTGTCTTATTTCTACCTGCTAACACTGTCCTTCTGGTCTCCATTGTGAATTGTGCTTACGTTAGAGAAAAGTTGAAACCTTCTGGAAGCAGGCACTGCTTGCCCTACACAAGTTAACTGGCTTCTTTGGCAAAGCTCTTTTAAATGTTTACAGATATATCTGCATACAGTGTTCTAATCTAGTAACTTATCAGCAACTTTGCATGCTACTCATTTTAATACAAAGCACTGTCATTTATGGCATTTGGGGAAGGGCAGGTGTAGTGTACTTGCATATATGATATTGGAAACCTTTCTTAATAGATTATGTTTGAGACATCCTTCCTTCCTCTCTCCCTGTTTTATGTGGCTATTTGTTTTTGAGTTTCCCACATTCAGAGGCACATAAAACCATCACTAGTACATGCTGTGACATCATGTGATGCACTAGATTGCACATAGCCTCTCAGCTGTCCAGTTCTTTTGTGCCTCTTGCATAATTTGGATAGCAATTCTTATGCTCATTGTGTCTTACTTGAAGCCTAAAACAGTTAAGCTATAATTGTTTTATGACTGCCAAATCACAATCCAGGACCCATAGTCAGACTGTTTTTGCTATTCCAGAGAGGGGCACAGCATACATTTCTACTATAAATATTAATTGTTAACATCAATCAGGAAAACAGGAGAGGAAGATGCACATGGCCTACTTCATTTTCACAGAATAGCAGTGGTTGAAGTACCCAATATGGATACCTGTGTGAGGGTCCTCCTATACAGCTATGTTGTGAAGCAATCAGAAGGTGAAGGAAACAAAAGGCAGACCTTTGTCATATGTTCATAGTGGTAAGTCAATCCATAAGATGGCCTCAAAGTCCTACAACTTGCAAGGGCTCAATTTCACATCTGTCTTTCACTTCAGTTACACATGAAAGGTGTGTCTTGCTAGAAAACTTGGGAGTTGCACATCTCTGGGTACACAGATCCACATATCCCCATCAAATTGCCAGTGTGCTTGCACCTAACCAGTGTCCAGGTAGTAATCATTTGCGCTCACCAGTATGAGCTGGTGGAAGAGCACTCAGGACCAAGAACTATTTGGTCAGACATCATTGTGGTCCAGCAGGGCTCAGTGATTGAGACTGAGTATGGTCCTTTGACATTTTCTACACTAGGATCTTTAGATCAGACCCTAAATGTCAGTTGCATAATGGTTTCATGGACACTTTACCCAGTGGGAAAAAAGTGCAGTCTTAGGAAAGGCCTAATGCCAGTGCTTCTTGTGTCCTCATGGAACACTCAGCAACAACATTCAGAAATATCAGTAATCCTTCACTCAGCACCTGGCACTTACCTAAGACCATCCTTGAGTCCATGCATACCAGCCATGTGGAATGACTGCCCAAGGTGGAGCTCAAGTGCAGAGGTTCTTCTGCACAATCTCCATCTTAGGAGTACTCAGAGTTCCCAGAGACCCTTCTCTGTGAAAATGATATGGGTAATTTGAGACTTGTCCTTTACAGATAGTCATCATTATGATCACTGCTGTGGTACCCTTAACTATATGGCTTGTATCCTGCATAGGATTATACAACAGTCCCAGACCTGACACTACACCTATAGCTTTACTTAATCCAGCTGCTGAAAAATATTTTAATTCTGATCCTTCTTCTTCTGATAAGGGTGGGAAAACTTTTAATACGTGTGAGGGAAGTGTATGCATATGCAACTTTGATTTTTAGAATTCTGTCCCTTCAAGATCATGTGTTGAAATTTATATTGATGGATTGCAAAAGCATGAAAATATTTTGGCAGCAGTTGCCCCTTGTGTGGAAAAAAATCTGCATTGTGAAGTTTAGTTTATTCTATTTCTAAAGTCATTACTCATTGTTTAAAATGTGTTTATAACATTGTAACTACTTCTTCCAGGGCTGCTGACTCTGGAACTGTATTAAAGAGGTTTGCCTATCTGTGGTTTCAGAATCTTCCAGAAGATTTCCAAAATGAGATTTTTAATTCTCCCTTAGATAGAGATTTAGTTTCAGGATTGCATGCAACAGAAGTTATCAAAAAGTGTCTTGAGAGAGGAATGATGATCCAGAGACTCTCAGATTTTTCAGCCCTCCCCTAAGTTTTCCAAGGGATTCACTGCTCCCTCATCTAACTTTGGGAAAAAAATAAAAAAGCAAAATAAACAGTCTTGGCAGAATGCTGATAAGAAGACATTTAAAAAACTACAGTAGGGAGGTTCCAAAAAAAAGTAGGAACCACCAGAAAAAATGACAGTCAAATAAATCAGATTGAGGGGCTTTTTCCCCTCCCACCCTTTAGTTCTTAATCCCTTCAGAAAGTGTGAATCTCCATTTCTGTCTTTGGCAACACATTGTTTCAGATGAAAGGATTTTGAATGTGAACCATCATGGCTACCTATGTCAGTGGAGTAATTCCCTTCCTGCCAGGGAATTCCACCCTATCCACTTGGCCAGACTCTTCTCTTCTGTTGTTTCATGAGGGTCTTCCCTAATCTTGCTTATCTTCAATGCCACACAATTTTGCTCTGACAGAATGTAGGATGCCTACAGATTGAGACTGTGCTGTAAAGCTATATGCCAAGCTAACATGGCTAATCTGCATAGGGATAAGATCTGGTCCCCCCTTACATTATTTATGTACCACATCACTGTGGTATTGTCTGAAAACACATGAAGAAGTTTCAGGGACCACAGATGATTCAGAGTTGAGAGCATTTATAAGAGGTAGCATATTTTTTATTTTTGTGCGTTTCAGTCTGTCTTTTTTGTCCTGAAGACCCTGCTAACCTTTATGCCCAAAGAAAATAATCCCCAAGCAAAGTCTGTTGCATCTGTTGTGATTGGCTACTTCAAAGCAAGAGGTGAGAATTGGAAAATGTGATGTCTCCACCATCTGATTTCCCCTTATACAAATCTCACAATTGAAATTTGAAAAGACGTTGGGTGTCGATGCTGGGACCAAAAGGATTTGAAATACAATTGTGTCCCTCTTATGTGAAGTTTTGCAAGAAGTATAATAAAAATCAAGGATGCCATGAGACCCAGACTCATGAAGAATTACCTTGGTGGGACAGAAGTCTGAGTGGAAAACTCATGGGATACAACTAAATATAGCTCTATATTTTCCTGTGGCAGGCACCCCAGAAACACAATACTGTGAGATAGAGTCAGAAAAGACTTTTCACTGTTCTCTTGGAATCCCAGCCTGCGTAGAGATCCCTTACCCATGACAGAGATTACTTACACTTTGAAAAAGACCCCGCAAAGATAATCAAGACATCTAAATGTGGAACAATGTGAATACCTTATACCCTGCAGTGGGCTATTACAGAAGCTAAACACTTTGTTAACACTCTTGGTGCAGTGGATAGCCCACAATGTAAGGCAGAGAACTGATAATGTGATCCAGACACACAAAAACGTAATAAATACCTGAAATCAGGATAATTATACATGTGATCATACACATCTTCTAAATCTAAGGTTAATTGAAAACTCAAATGAGGAAGGATGGGTAACAGGATGTGAAGAGGAACCATTCTGAACCTGTATACTATCACAAACTGATTCAGGAAAGAAAGATCCAGAACTAGTATACAAGAATTTTGTTTTCTTTCTTTGGCACTAAAAACTTTCTTAAGTAAAATCCTTCCCCTAATGCAGGAGGAGAAACAGCTTCTATTATCATGAGAGTATAGTATGTAAAACAAGAGAAATGAAAACTGAATCCAAGTGTCTTCCAAGACTTGAGCCATCTCTGGGGAATTCATCAGATAGACATTTTTGCCTCCTGTCTTAGCAGTCATCCTGGAAAATTTGTTTGTAAGACTCCACACAAGAAGGCTTAGTGGAATGATGCCTTTTCTTTTGCTTGTACAAGAATTTTCCAGTATGCTTTTCCACACTTTTTACTTATATTCAGAATACTTCTGAAGATTCAGAAAGTCTCCCAAAAGATCACTGTGGTCACTCCCTTCTGGTCAGGCAACTTTGGTTCTCCCTTCATTTAGAATTGGCCGGGGGCAATTACCACAAGCTTCCTCACAAACTGAATTTGCTTACCCAAGATCAGGGGTTTAGATACTTTCCAACCCAAAACGACTGTAACTGACTGCCTGTATGATAGGATCTTAATACCTTTTAGGCACCTGCTTTCAGAGGATGTACAGTAGGTATAAATGGAAGCAAGAAAACCTGATATTACAAAATCATACATTAGCAAATTAAAAAGGTTTTCTAGTTGTTGCCAGCAAAAGAACCAGCACCAATTCAGGGCTAGTATTTCTCTGGTTTTAAAAGTATTTGTGTAAGTTACTATCTTAAGGCCTTACTCCTCTGTCAAGGTTCATTTGTTAGTCATTTCAGCATGACTACTCATAGATTCCCCTATGTCAATGCAGTCTCATTTGAAAATGTTTTTGAAAGGTGTTTTACATAAGTAATCAAATGTCTCATAGGTTCATAGGAGATTACAAGGCTAACAGCTCAAGAGCCCTTAACAAACCTAGCTAGTTTTATCCAGATTTTACCCACTTTTTTATCCCTAGGGGAAAGATAACAAGAGGTTTTGACAATTTTTATAGACTGCCTGTGTTCATAAGGGACATGGGTGCCACCTCAGGAGTGAATTTGCAATTTTCCATGCATTGGTCCAGATTGCACTTGAAGATGGTTAGGGAAGGGCTCTGCTTCACATTAATTGGAAGCCTATTCCAGAGGATGGGCAATTTCTGGGACACATGTCTGTGTTGTTAGCATGATCTATTAATGTCAGAGATCAGGTTAGATCTTTAGAGTGGGTATCCCTCATGCAGTTAGTTTTTTGAATATGCAACATTACCATCAGGGCTGGGTCACAGATGGCCTTGTAGGCCAGGCAAAGATCAACCCTTAGTAATCAGTAGGAAACTGAATACAGTGATGGGGCTTTTAATAACACCGCATATGACATGATGTTCTTCATGTTTCACTGTTGCAGTCATCACACTTGGATTATCTGCCTGCAGGTAGCCCTCAGTCGGCCCGAATACCAGAGACTTAGTATTTTTGTGTCGGATGCTGTCGCTCCTGAACTGACGTCAGGTCGTCAGGGATATAAAAACAGGCAGCTGACACCATTACATCAGTCTTTCTTGCTGAGGAGCCCGAAGCAAAAGCAGTTCACAAGTGCCGGTCAGCCGCTGCCTGAATTTTCATTTTCGAATTGAATAATCCTGAAGTCTTCTAAAGCTAAGTACCCCATTGGGGATCCTTTTTACTTGCTCTAACCGATGTCAGAAAAAGTTAACAATTGTCTTGCCTGTGGAAAGCAAATACTTCAGAGATTTTCATTCTTACTGCATCATCTGTTTAGGCCCAGACCACGACGTCCCTCACTGTCAGTTTTGTGCCTTGCTTAACACATGAACCATTCATCATTGGGCTCTCTTTATCTCGATCTCCGTATTCTGAAATGGCTTTGGTAAGCCATCGACTACCAATATTCCAAAAAAATAAGGATAAAGACAGAGACAGACTGCATAGGTCCAAAACTGCCGATGACGCTTCCGTTAAGCTAGTCACCAGTCCGCCAGTACTCAGTGAGGCGCCTTCTCAGCCCCTGATGCCCGCTTCAGTGGATTTGCAGGCCTCTGCTGAGACCCATTCGGAGTCTGGTATGCAGCGAGATGCTTCTGCGACTATGGAACCTGCAGATGTCTCTACATTGGATGGGTCCTGAGCCGCTGTGCAAGCACCAGCTTCTGAGGCAGTTCTTTGCTCTACCAATGTTCGAATCAAATTGACGACTTCCTTTCTAACCAAAACTACTGAGTTTCTTAGGCCCGGAGTACGCACTATGGCTAAAAACTGATGACCAAAGCACATGCTCATGCTCCCATGCCACAAAAACAAATACTTAGAATGGCTGAAGACCTTATTACGCTGATTAGGGGAAGTCAGCCTTCCCCTGCAAAGAGACAAAGAATTCAGTCCCCTTCAGCTTCTACAGACCAGGAGTCCAATGACTCTGAGATTTCTGATTATGACAACATGCCCTTATCTGCCTATGAGGATTCAGATGCAGAAGAATACATTCCCTCTGCCTCCCCTCCAGAGGATTTTTCTTTTGGTGAAACCTTGCATACTTTAAGAGAGCATTTCCATTGGGAATGCCAAGACGTTCCTCAGTCCAAAAAGAGACTCAGAAAATTTTTAGAGTTGCCTCAGCACAGACCTTTAGCTATAGCCCCTGTCCTGGATGTTGTGGATGATGTTTTTATGAAATCCAGTCTTACTCCTGACACTTTACCTCCTACCCCTAGGAAACCAGGCAGGTGCTACAGAGCACCTGATACAAGTTTCTTTTCAAGAATCCTACTGCTGACCCAGAGATCATTTCCCAGGGGCCTAAAGGTATCAAGGCTACTACATCCAAGAATCCCACCCCTTCGGAGATGGATTCCAGAGCTTTGGACAGATGGGGTAAGAAGGTATATACCTCTGCAACTCTTGCTATTAGAGCATTGAATTGCCAGTTTCACATGCTGAAGTACCAGCAACATATTATGGAACTCATTAAACAAAAGGTGGTAACTTTTCTAGACTGTGCAGAAAATAAAGAATTGCAGGAGCTTATACATTCTGCAAGCCAAGTCATTAAGCTTACTTTGCAGTGTGGCTTTGATGCCCTAGAAGCATCCTGTATTTTTTGGGTGAGAAACCTCTGAGAACACTCCAACTGTTGCAGTTGCCTGGCAAGGTACATGCAAAATGGTGCATTGCACTCAATTGTAGGTCTGATGAGGGTCAAGTCTGGTATGCAGCGAGATATCTGGATATCATCCCCTTACTTATAAGCTGAGCCACACAGAAGGCCATGGCTCTAACACCACTCATTAGTCTGTGTCAGTCCTTTTTGTAGGATATCAGCATCATTTGGGTAGTCAGTGATTGCCCTCAACTTGCAGTCATCATCAGACTTGGTCAGCCAAAGGCCATCTGCATTGGCTTTAACATCTGAAAAGTATATCCCAAACTGGAGGAGGCCCTGCACTAAGCCCTGTGATACTCCACTGGTGACTGTCCTTTTGCTGGATGTGGATTCCCCCACCCCACTATAATAATGTGTCCTATACATGAGACATTTGGCTATCCATCTGGTGATGTAGAGGTTTATACCCAATTTTGTGAGTTTATCAACAATATCTGAGTGAGGTATTGTGTCAGATGCCTTGGTCAGGTCAAGGTAGGAGGTACGTACTGTCTTACCCTCATCCATGATCTTGATGATGTTCTCAGAGAAGTCTACCACATTGAGTAGGCAGGACCACTGCCTTTGACACAGCTGAACTGGGTTGGATCCGGAGCTTTCCTATTTCATTGTTAATTAGGTCCAAGATTATTCTTTCCATAGCCTTGCTCGTCCAGGGCATCTTAATTTTGTGTTAGGCAAGCTAACACTTGCTCCATATGAACCAGCTCATCTGGCTGATTTGAGGTTCTTAACATGGAAAACAATGTTGCTGATTGATCTGATCTCCAATAAGAGTGTTATGTTGTAAGCTCATATGGTGGGCCAGCCTTACCTGATCTTCCACACAGATAGGGTTTCGTTCAGAACTAATCCTTTTTAATGCCTAAAGTGGTATCCAGGTTTATCTTAAACCAATCTATTCATCTCCCTGTTTTCTTTCCAGAACTCATAAATGCGGAAGAAAGACTGCTGCATACCTTGGATATCCATACAACTCGGGTACTACCTTGACAAAAACAACATTTTTTTAGAACATCTGATCAATTGTTCATTTCTTGTGAAGGTAAGAACAAAGGACAACCTGAGTCAAAGCAGACTATTTCAAAAAGGTTGTCTCAGTCTATCATCTTTTTTTATTCCCACCACAACAATACTATTCCATGCAGGGTTAGGGCTCACTCTACCAGGACCTTGGCTTCAACTGTGGCTTTTGGGAAAGTGTTTGATTCTACAAATATTCTAAAAGCAGCAACTTGGTCCTATGTGGATACATTTATGAAGTAATATAAACTAGATGCCTTTACCAGGTCTAGAATAGGCTTTGCTAGGGCTATTCTCCAGGGGCTCCTGGACCCCTCCCCTTCCACCTCCCAGTTATTTTAAGGTAGGGTAATCGACCCATACAGCTAGCTAAGGCTACTACACAAGCAATCATAATGATGAACATAGTACAGTTGTGTAAGTAAATTTACTGAAATTGTAGATGTTTGAATTATCACTGCTACAGCAGCCACAGGCTCACTCCATCACCCTTGTTTTTGTATAATTTTTTTATACCAGGTTGGGGACATGCATTTTTTATTTTTTATTAACAATAACCTCTCAGGGATTAGCATCCCTCTTTCAGTTAGCATGAATGCTCTGAATGGCTTGGCACTCAAAACTGAAATTTTAGTCAGTTCAGCCTGAGCTGACTAACAGCTTAGGTATGTGGAAGATGCCCTTAAACTTTGGAAGCTGGTCGGCTGTTATATCCCATGCAGAATATAATCCATATAGCTAAGGCTTCTGCAGCAGTGATCATTCGAACATCTGCTGTTATGGTAAGTTTACTTACACAACTATACTTCCCCCATCTAATGGCCCTTTCTTTAGAAAACTCTAAGGCTTATTAAGTCTGCCAAGGCCTGTTCTCTGGCCCTCATTATTTCCCTTGGAAATACCAAAATAAGTTTACAGTAAAGAGGGAGGAACCCTGAAATATTTCCATTGGAAATCATAATCAATGATATATATGCAGCCTGGATAAACACAGATGTGACTCATTTATCTCTAAAATGGCAGATACCCTCTACAGATCCTGGTAAAGTGAAAGAGGTCCTGACAAGACATCCTAGAGCAGACTTATATGAGATCATTTCAGACCAGCATATATCCCAGTGACCACAGAACCTGTTAGTTTGCCACCTTACAAGAAATTTAAAGATTTGAACATGGTGGAAGTGAGAAGGTTCTCATCTACCATGTTGTGACTTAGATCCCTCAGCTTTCTGCCTCACCTATCTAGCTTCAACTGATCAGGTGTTAGAAAATGTGGTATTCTCAATGCCAGTGCCCAAGGAGGAGCTGATTAAGCCCCTTTCCATAACATCCATGGTGAGCTGACGTACCTTCCTATAGCTTTTGCTGTGCTAAGTCTGTACCTAGGATAGCAGGTTCAGATATGTGGCTGTACAGGACAACATGTCTCATGTTATCTACCATGAAGGAGGAGCTCAAGCAGGCATTTCTGAATGTTGCAAAATGGATGATTGTCCTGTCCATTAGGCCCTCATGATATGGCTGAGGACATTAAGGATAAGGAAGTAAGCCTTCAGTATAACTGAGGCTCTCTGTGACCTCCTTGATCCCCCTTCAATTTAAAGAGAAGGCCTGAGAATAAAGAAGTCCACCAAGAGACTAATGAGTGTTCACTGCTGTCACACTATCTTGCAACCCATCTGAGACAATAAAATCTCCACTTCTGCACCTTCACTTAATTGTTCTAACTGCAAGGTATTACAGCCCTGGAGAAGAGGGTAACTCAAGAACTGCAGTTTTGACTGCTATATAGGACTAATAATGGTGGGGTAGTTCTCTAATTTTGCCCTAGCCTGAAAAGAGATGACAGTATAACATTTGGTTCTCACTGTGGTCATTCTCATCCAATTCTGACAGCTGTTAGATCATTCCCAAAAAGAGCCTTACTCAGAGTCTATGTCACACAGACACTAAATCATCTCCACAATGCACTTGAGGCAGATAGGCCCAGACTCAGTTTCTTAAGATGGCTTGAGGGGCTATATTCCCTTTGGTATGAAACTCCAGGTTCTAGTCTTGTCTTTTTCAGTTCTGAAGTGGACTGAAGACTATTATCTCACCCTAGCCTTCAGCAATTTCAGTAAACAAGAATATCTGCAGCACATTCAAGAAGATAACCCTTTAGAGAGTCATGTCAGTAAACAAGAATATCTGCAGCACATTCAAGAAGATAACCCTTTAGAGAGTCATGCTACTGCTTTCTGCACATCACTGTCTAGGATCAGCATAAGGAATTACTGCAATTCCTTCTGTGTTGACACCATTTTTATTGCAAAATACTACCATTTGTCTGTCTTCAGCACTCAGCAAGTCATATGCTAGTCATTGTGGAAGAGGTCTTGCCAGAGAAGTAAACTCCATGTCTTTTCTTACCTGGATAGCCGCACATCAAGAGACCTCTTGGGCAGCATAGTTGGAGTGGACACAGTGATGGCTACATTCTCAAATGGTGTACATAAACTGGGAAACATTTTCACTGAGCCTGCCTCAGAGTATTATTTCCACAGACATAGATTAGTACAAGGCTAACTGCCCTTGTGGGCCATTTTAAGTATAGCCAATTACTCCATTTGAGAATCAAACCCTGCACTATGTGTCTGTAAGGCAAATACCATAACAATTATGCCAGCCTCCTTCCCATGAAGCCGTATAGTCTTCACTATCAATTATTGTTGCACATGTACACCTCATGGAAAGTCATGTAAATAACAGCCTTGATGAGGATGAAGTGGAGGGTCCAGATTCAAAATCTCCTGTATGTTCTGGGATTGCTTGCAGCCATTGTCCTTCATGTTGCCTTTTACATACCTAAGGATATGAATGTTGTAGTTAACTACTGTATGGTTATTCTACAAGTTTGTGTGCATTTTCAACAAGGGATATTTTGCTGCATTTGTTTAACTGTGGGGTTTTTGAAAGCCAGTTCACTTTTATTGCGCAGGACTTGGTTGTGCTGTAGATGGGAGGGGGATTCAGTTTTCCACACTATTGTACAACTATGGAGTTGGTGTATATAAGTATGGGGTGAGCAAGCCTTCTGTAGAACCAGCTTTGTAATAGTTCTGAATTATATTTCATGAGAGAAAAATCAATGAAATGTAATTCATACAATGCTGATTCAAATTAACATAAGTAAACTTAGAGTTGCCTTGTATTTACACATCTCCGTTTGGCTTCAGAGCTCTTTGGCCACTTCTTAGAATGGTGCATAATCCCTACTAATCTCATTTTTGGTATGTTCTTCTTGTATCTTGTATGTAGTACCTGTACATATTGTAAGGAGGGACAGATGGAGTTCGCCTTGACTTCTCCATGTTTTAAGAGAAGTGATCCCCCTGGAAAGGTCTGTACCTTTATTAATTAGTGCTTCAGGAACCTTTCTGTGGTTTGAATGTTGTAGTTGAGAAGTTAAAGCAGGGCCTTTGCTAGCTGGTCCATGAACATGTGTTTATACATAAAAGTTGGCACACGCTGATACCCCCTTCTGCAGAGAGTTGTTACAGTCTGTAGTGGGTCACAGATATGTACCTCACTGTCTCAGCTTCTAACATGTGCAGGTAGACTCCCTGAGTTACTTCTCTATCTCAGGGTTGAGTTTTCAGGCACCTTGTCTTGTCAGAGTCTACTATGTTTGACTTGCTTGCCACAGAAGATAACATGTCTTCCTCTACTCACTGCAGCAGAACAATAGGGTGGAAGTAATGGACACAGTCTCCCTTCTCTGGCTGGAAGCATTTCTGTACATACTTTCATTCCATTTGTTCTTCTTCTATGTCTGACTATAACATTCAAAAAGAAGAAACAAAAAGCCATGCTCTTTTCTTAATGCTGGCCATAAATGTTGTGATTTCAGGTTGTCAGATCCATGTCAATGCATAAAACCTTTCCTGCACAAACCAAGGAGGCTCTACCCCAACTGAGTTGACAGAATCATCTTAGATCATGGCCCATGCTACAGATGCCTTCATGTAATAGGACCTCAAGGCTAAAGTTTCAAACATAATTAAAGCTGGTAATATTTTTTTCATGTGGCAGACATACTCGGCCGAGTGGAAGAAATTATCTTTATGATGGAGACCAATCCTGTGCCAATCTCGGTAGTTATCAGTCAGCTACTACTGACTTATCTCATGTACCTGTATGATCTGGGACGCAATTAAACCAAGTCTTGTGCGTATCAGCTATATCCGCCCATCATGACTTTGTGAAGGGCAGAGCTCCATTTCACAAAGGCAAGTTTAGCAGTTTCTTAAGGGGTTCTGCATATTTCTGATCCTTTGAAGAATGCCTTACCTCAGCAGGACTTGAATTTCATGACTGACAGGACTATACATCAATTCTTTAAGCCTGAAGATTCCACAACTTTGAAATTGGTCTCAGAAGGCATTAGTGGCCATCACATCTGCTCAGGCCCTTATTTGTGGGGAGCCATATTTGATCTTATAGGACTAACTCACATTTTCTTCAGAAAGTTGTGTCATAACTGTCCTTAAACTAGTCTATTCATTTCTTTTTCTTTTTTGCTTGTGCAGAAACTAGGGATAATCACTGAAATTCAAAAGACCATGACTATAATTGTTAGATTAGAAGGACTGTAATTGTGAATGTGGTAAATTTACTAAGTCCAAATTTGCTGTACATTGAAATATTCCCACTCTCAGAAGGACAGTGATCTTGGAGTTAGTATCAGAAGGTGCAAGGGTGGGGATATACAGCTCTCCATATCAGGAGTGCCGGGAAGGAGGCAAGGCCCCCTACATTTGCTGGGTAAGAGCAAGCTTCAGAATTCTATTTTTTTTTTAAGTTTTGGAACTAAAAGAGAAAAAGTCATTCTCACCCTGGACAAACAGAACAGATGATGATCTTCATGTTATACTGTTGCAGTCATTGCATTTGGGTTATCTGCCTGCAGGTAGCCCTCAGCCGGCGAATATCAAAGTCTTGGATCCCTGCGTCGGATGCTGTCTCTTCTTCCATGACGTCAGGTTGTCAGGGGTATAAAACATGCAGCCGACGCCATTACATCAGTCTTTCTTGCTGTGCGGTGCCCGAAGCAGAAGCAGTTCGCAAGTGCCGGTCGGCCGACTCCTGAAATTTTTGAGTTTCAGAACCGAAGTCTTCAAAAAAGCTAAGTACCCCGTTGGGGATCCTTTTTCTTGCTCTAAACCAATGTCAGTAAAAGTTAACAATTGTATTACCTGTGGAAAGCAAATACCTTATAAAGATTTTCATTCGTACTGCATTCCTTGTTTAGGCCCAGACCACGACATCCCTTGCTGATGGTTTTGTGCCTTATTCAACCCCCGAACTATTTGTCGTCGGTTTATTTTTGCAGCAAATTATTTTGGTACTCGTTTTAACTATCCAGAAATGGCTTCAGTAAGCCATCTGACTACCAACATTTCAAAAAAACATAAAGCTAAAGGCAGAGACAGACCTCATAGGTCCCAAACTGCCGACAACGCTTCAATAAAGCTAGTTGCCAGTTCACCGGTACTCAGTGAGGCGCTTTCGCAGCCTCTGATACCTGCTACGTCAGATTCACAGGCCTCTACTGAGACTCATTCAGAGTCCAGTATGCTGCGAGATGCTTTTTCGACCATGGAACCTGCAGATGTCTCTACCTTGGATGGATCTGGAGCCGCTGTGCAGGCACCGGCTTCTGAGGGTGTATTCAGGCCTACAGACTTGCATTTCAAACCAACACCGTCTTCTTCTTCAAGGCCTAAAACTCGACCCATGCCTAGAAAACTGGCGTCCAAACCACATGGTCAGGCCCATATGCCTAAAAAACAAATGATAAGAATGGCTGAAGACCTTATTACTTTAATTAGGGGAAGCCAGCCTTCACCCTCTAAGAGACCTAGAAATTATTTTCCTTCTGATTCTTCTGATCAGGATTCTGAAATTTCTGTTTCTTCTGATTATCAGGATTTGCCCTTATCTACCTATGAGGGTTCTGATGCAGAGGACTCCATTCCCTCTACTTCCCCTCCAGAAGATTTTTCTTTTGGTGAAACCTTGCACACTGTTAGGGAGCATTTCCGCTGGGAAAGCCAGGATTACTCTGACTCCAAAAAGGCTTAGGGAATTCTTACTCCTCCCTCAACACAGGCCTTTAGCTATCCCTCCTGTCCTGGACATTGTAGATGATGCCTTCTTGGAATCTAGCCTGGCCCCAGACACTTTACCTCCAGCTCCCAGGAAACCTGACAGGTATTACAGAGTATCTGACTCTCACAAGTTCCTCTTCATGAATCCTACTGCGGACCCAGAGACCATTTCCCAAGGACCTAAAGGCATTAAGGCTACTACTTCCAAAAAGCCTTCCCCCTCTGATAGAGATTCCAGGGCCTTGGACAGATGGCGTAAGAAGTTATACACCTCTGCTACTTTGGCCATTAGGGCCTTAAACTGCCAGTTTCATATGTTAAAGTATCAGCAGCATATTATGGGACTTCGTAAACAAAAAATGATGTTGATTCCTGACTGTGCTGAAAATAAAGAATTACAGGATTTAATGCATTCTGCTGAACAAGTTGGGAAACATACTTTGCAATATGGTTTTGACTCTTTAGAAGCATCTTGCAGGGCTGCTGTCACTGGGTCTGTTCTTAGAGGGCATGCTTGGCTTAAGGAGCAACATTTTCCAGATCATGTTAAAGCTAAATTACTGGATGCTTCCTTAAACCAAGACCGCCTGTTTGGCAACAAAGCAGAAGAAGTCCTTAAAAAGATGGAGGAAAAAGCTAAATCTATGCAAACTGTTAAGGATTTCCTGCAAGTACAACCTCCCAGATTTAGTAGGCATTGGCCTTCTAAGAACTGGTCCTTTCCTGTCTCTTCCAGGGCTTCTCAGTCCAAACCCAGGAACAACAGACCACCTAGGCTACAGTCTCAAGGTACTCACAGGCCTAAGCAGTGGGGGCTCCCACTTCCAAAGCTGGAAGTAGTAAGACACCCCCCTATGGAAAAATGTCACAATGACTTAACCTTAAACCTTCCAAGCCCTGATCAACTGCCTGCTCCCTTAGGGGGAAAAATCGCCCGGCATGCAAAAAACTGGGAACTCATTAGCCAGGACAAATGGGTTTTAAATATAGTTTCCCAAGGATACAGATTCCACTTCCACACCTTACCAACCCCAAACGGTTGGCCAGACCTACCCCCAAATCAGTGGGCAGTGGCTCAACAGCAGGTTCTCTTTCTTCTAAGTATCAGGGCTATTCAACCTGTCCCAGCAGAAGAAAGGGGACAAGGTTTTTACTCAAGACTTTTCCTGGTACCCAGAAAAGACCGCTCCTGGCGTCCTATCCTGGACCTCTGTATTCTAAGCACTTTTTTGGTAATCCCAAAATTCAAAATGCTAACACTTCAACAGCTGCTTCCTATGCTAGGCAAAGATGCCTGGTTGGCAACCTTAGACTTAAAGGAAGCTTACCTGCACATTCCAATAAAGGAATCTTGCAGGAAATACCTACGCTTCAGAGCAGGCTCCATGCACTTCAGTTCTCTGCACTTCCCTTTGGCTTATGTACTGCACCCAGGGTATTCACAAAGTGCCTAGCTCCAGTCACTGCATTTTGCAGGCAAAGAAATATTCAAATATGCCCATACCTGGATGATTGTCTAATTCAGGCAGAAAGCCAGGGCATGCTACTAAAACATCTGGCATTTGTAAAGAAACTTCTAACCTCACTGGGGTATACCATAAACAAAAAGAAATCTCATCTAGTACCCTGCTAACAAATTGTAATCCTGGGAGCAAGCTTGAATACAACTTCCCAGATGGCTTACCTCACGCCAGAGAAACAAGTTTATTTGACAGCCTACTTCAAACTACTGGCCACAAAGACCCAGCTATCTGCAAGGAAAATCCTGCAAGCCCTGGGTTTCATGGCCTCTTGCACTCTACTAATTCCATATGCAAGACTGCATATGAGGAAACTACAATGGTATCTAAAAAGCCTATGGTGTCAACATTCTCAGAACCTGGCACCAATGATTCCTATCATTCCTTGTATAAAGACAGAGTTCCTTTGGTAGGCAGAGGCCTGCTACCACAACAAGGGGCTCCCATTCACTCTACCCCCTGCCACCCAAACCCTAACAACAGATGCATCAGACTATGCATGGGGGGCTCACTTGGCAGGGCAGTGCATTCAAGGCAAATGGAACCCGAGTCAGATGCACCTGCATATCAATCAAAAAGAAATGTTAGCTGTACAGAATTCCCTGACAGCCTTCAAAGACTACATTCTTCCAGGACAATTATTGGTAAAGACGGACAAACCACTGTTATGTGGTACATAAACAAGCAGGGGGGAACCCACTTGTTCCATTTCTGCAGACTAGCCATGGTTCTGTGGAACACAGCCTTGAGCTAACAAGTGCACCTACAAGCTCAATTCCTGTCAGGCAAGCTAAATTCACTGGCAGACGACCTAAGCAGAAATCTCATGGACCCACACGAGTGGAAACTGGAACCAAAGATATTCAACCTTTTGAGAAACAAATGGGGGAATCCAGAGATAGACCTGCCTCAGAACTACCAATTGGACATATTCTGCACAAGGACTTCCCACAGTCAAGCTTGGAAAGTGGATGCCCTGTCCTTCACCTGGGAAAGCTTCTCAGTTTATGCCTTTCCCCCTCTGCCTCTCCTCTCGAACGTTCTGCTAAAGATCAAACAGGACAAACCAAGGACAATACTGATTGCACCAGACTGGCCACGCCAGCACTGGTACCCCCTCTTGCACAGTATGTCACTGCTGAAACCATGGCACCTGCCTCAGACCCCTTCCCTGCTGTCCAAGCAGGAGGGCCAGGTTCTGCACCCTCGGCTTCAAGCCCTGAACCTTTCTGCCTGGCTAATTGCTTGAGCTCTCCAATAGCATCCCTCAGTAAGCAGGTGCTAGATTTCATTCTGGAGGCAAGGAGGCCTAGTACTAGAAAATCCTATGCTGAAAAGTGGAAAATATACTGTTCTTGGAGCTAGACTCAGGAGATGGGCCAACAGTGCCCAGCTTACCGCTTATTCTTCAGTACTTAACAAAGATGCTCCACAAGGGCCTTTCCTTCTCATCAATTAAAATTCATGCCTCTGCCATTTCAGCACATTATAATACTGAACCACCCCTCTTCTCTCACCCTCTGCTAAAGCAATTCCTCAGAGGGGCCAAAAATATAAGACCACCCAGGAGAGCTCCTACTCCAGCCTGGGACCTTAACTTTGTATTGGAAAAGCTCACTCTACCTCCTTTTGAGCCAGCTGCAACTGCAGAGTTGAAATTCCATTCTTGGAAAACAGCCTTCCTTCTAGCCATCACTTCAGCTAGAAGAGTATCTGAATTACAAGCCCTCATGGCAGTGGAGCCCTTCATCATCATCTTCCATGCAGACAGGGTGCCCCTCAGGACCGATCCTTCCTTTATGCCCAAGGTGGTGTCTAGTGTGGCCCTTAAACAGTCCATTCATTTGCCTCCTTCTTTCCCTAATCCACAGAACAAAGGAGAATGAATACTGCACTCTTTGGATGTGCACAGACAACTTAGATTTTATTTGGACAGGACTAAGCCTCTCAGAAAATCTGAACAGATGCTAGTTACTTTGCTGCAGCGGCAGAGGGGAAGGCCATTTCAAAGCAAAACATTTCTAAGTGGATAGCCCATTGCATTCATTTCTGCTATAAGCACCATGGACAACCCACCCCACAGGGGATAAGATCATATTCCACCAGGGCTGCATCTACCTCTACAGCCTTTTTCAGAGGTGTCCCTACCAGGGACATCCTAGAAGCTGCTACCTGGAACTCTGTACATACCTTCACCAAGCATTACCACATGCCTATTTTTTCTAAATCCAGAGCTGGTTTTGCCATTAATAGCTGGTCCTAATGCTCTATAACTTCCTCCTCCCTTCATTACCTTTTGGGAATCAACCCAAGTGTGATGACTGCAACAGTGAACCACGAAGAACATAGTACAATTGTGTACACTTACCATAAATGTAGATGTTCTAGTGTATTCACTGTTGCAGTCCTTGTTACCCTTCCTCCAGCCCCCTGACTTCTCTTGGCTATAATTCACGTTTAGTGTTTTTATGCTTTCTGCTGTATTTGCTTTTTGTTGGAGGTGTAACCTAACATATAATTGCTTCCCATTATGGGGACACCTGACATCTGGAGCAAGAAAAACTGATGTAATGGCATCGGCTGCATGTTTTATACCCCTGACGACCTGACGTCATGGAAGAAGAGACAGCATCTGATGCAGGGATCCAAGACTTTGATACTCATGCTGGCTGAGGGCTGCCTGCAGGCAGATAACCCAGATGTAATAACCACAACAGTGAATATACTCGAACATCTACATTTATGGTAAGTGTACACAACTGTACTTTTCTCTGTTTTGCTCCAGGTTGTCGGGAAATGTCACTTATCATACAAACCCTGTCGGTTCAGATTGACACCTGCATTAACTTTTGCTTCATGACAGTGACCTATTAGTAGAAAGTACAGATGGAATCATGTTGAGTGATCAAATTTGCTTCAACCAAAAGTAGATTTTCTGAAAACTCCTGCTGAAACAACTTTCAGTGAACCTTATTAGTTATTGTTTAAAGGTTACATGCCTCCTGCAACCCACAATATGGGGAACCCCCAAACTTATACATACCTACTCCAAAGTTACACAACAGTAGAGAAAAGAAAGCTCCACTGTTGTTAACATTTGTTTCAGTACTTTTCTTTCTATATAATGGCTTTCAAGGAAATGGATGTCAGTATAAGGGCAGGCTCACCTGCTGACAAACGCCATCCTACCAAGTGCAGGCCTAGTCTGCTGTTTCCTTCAGGAATATGTGTACCATGGCCACTTGTTAATTCCTTCACACTTGTATTACACAGCAATGTTTGAAGCCTTGCAGGAAATGGGATGCTTTGTAACTTCAGGACTCGGCCTTCATCTTTTGTTGTCTTTCAGTTTCTGTCTGTCTTGAGATTTCAGTACTGTTTTGGTCACTTCACAAACATAAGCCCACTGAGGAAGACCCCTGGTATCAGATACAGCAAATACTTAATTATCACTTAAATTAATATACAAGGAACCCTCATAAGTGAATACTTGATGTCAAGTACTGGAACTTGGTAAGAAGTTTCATTGCTGGATTTCTCATGAATGAACTGTTGAAGAACAGCCCCACATGTAGCAATATATTTTTAAATGGGTTTACCTATGTGCAGTCGAAGCACACTCCTTTGACTCACTTGTTTCCAAATGATTAAAAAACAAAACTGATTAATCAAAAACCCTGAAAAAACACACATTATTTTGTAGGGGGAGGAGGGCAAGCCCCTCTGCACCTCCCATGTAGGGGGTCCCCCCCACACACCTAAATTATAAATACCAACTACATATACCAACTGCATGATCACAGTGCAGGAAAAAGGGGGGGACAAAAAGTATCATCTGGCTAACACACTACAACACATTACAGTGAAACTTGCCACAATAGTACATTTTTTTAAGTAAAGCCACTCATTCACAATTGCTGCAATAGCCTGTAACTGTGCCTTGCAAATGTGAAAGATGTACAAGAAGTGGGTGATGCCCAAATGAGCTGTATGTTTTACAGACCTAAAATAAAGTACTTATGGAGCCAGGTTAGGATGAAACAAATGAAGTCCACTTTAATGGATGAGCCACACAAATGCATCTTTGCTATAAGCAAAATGTCTTGTAAGGCCTTTGATTTAAACAAACACATTTCAGCGGCTAGCATGCTTAAGTTAAGGGCACTGAATGTGCAGGTTTTTATTTTTTAAACTATGTAAAAAATGTATTTAAGGTTTCCCTTTCTGCATTTATATTGATTTTATTATGTATTTATGTGCTTCATAAGATTTTTATTGTATGGATTTTTCAACTGATTTTTATTCAGGTGCATTCCAGGATTAATTACTTATTTGAAACATTTTGAGTTAGGACATGGACGACTAGTTAAACACTTTACTGTGTGTCATATTTAAGTATGATTTGCTGTTGATGTTATTTACTCTGATGAAGTCCTTTGTCATTTCAGGAAGAAATTACTAAGGTAATAGATTATTCTTGGCCCTCATTTCCTGTTCTTGCTTCTCTTTTGGAGTTCTTGATTTGTGTTCATGATTTCCGTGGTTCCTTCTATTCAGGTACAACCTGCACCAGTGGATGGGAAATCAGAAATTCAACCCTGGTCTAACATCTGTGTTTCTGATGGACAACAGCAGCCATTAAATTATGCTCTAACATACACCTATTAAAATAACCTTTAAGGCATAATAATTTATGGATACATTTGCGTTAAATGACTAGACTTATAAAGGCCCAAGTGGTTGTTAGCCTAGTATACACCTGTGAACTTGTAAGCACCTCCAGATGTGTGAGAGTCAGAGAAATATAGCCAGACTGAGAAAAGAAGAGAGGATAACCCAACTGTAGACCTACAGAAGAGGGTATTTTCATAGATTAATGGATATGATAACATCTTATTTTCTTTGAACAGGGATTGCAGGGCTTTGAGCACTATCTGAGAATTCTTTCACAATAACCAAAAAACACCAGAAAACTAAATAAAATAATAAAAAATGGTCCGAGGAACCACAAACACAGCTGCTGAAAATGTTATCTTTAATAAGAACACAAAATATTGAGCAATTTCATCTCAATAAGAAGGATACTTCATCAGAATACAATGCAGAATGAAACAAACAGTTTAAATACTCTACCTCTCACATCTCTACCAATCACATTAAAAAGCCAATTAACTTTAAAAAAAAAAACTTTTAAAAAAACCTGGATATGGTGGACTTAAAACAAAGCAACCTGTGTGTTAAGGTGTTACAATGCACAAATATGCAAACAAAATATATGTATAAAAATAAATTACATATAAAAATATATTGTGAAAAAACACTTTATATATGAAAATATAGCTTCCCAAATCTGCCCACTTTACATGAAATATAAAGTGTTTTTTCACAATATATATATATATATATATATATATATATACATATATATATATATATATATATATATATATATATATATATATATATTGTTTGCATATTTGTGCATTGTAACACTTTAACACACAGATTGCTCTGTTTTACCTTCACCATATCCAGGTTTTCTTAAGTTAATTGTTTTTTTTTAAAGTTAATTGGCTTTTTAATGTGATTGGTAGAGATGTGAGATATGAGTATTTAAACTCATTTCATTCCGCATTGTATTCTGATGAAGTCTCCTTCTTATTGAGATGAAAGCGCTCAATTCTTTCACAATGTCAGATTTTCTGTTATTGTCCCTATCTCATTAATCACCATTCTGGTTCCTTTGTCAAACATGTAGTGATGGCTTACTGAGTACTACTGTATAATTCCGTGCCAGTGGTTAAGGAGCTTCCTGCAAACTGCAGATGGCATCTGGCTACAGTGAAATAGAGAAATTCCTCCTTATCTTACATGGAAATATTGGAATACTACTGCAGAACATTATCTGAGTTATTACTAAAATAACCTGCATATTAAGGATAGATGAATTCCATGGGTCCAGTCATTTAACCAGATAGTGATCCTGGCTTGGGTAATCCATGAAAAGAGGTTTCTATCTAGTGGATTTACATGTTTAACAAATGCATGAAAAAATCCATTTCAAAGCTTCAGTAATTGCTTCAATCCTGTGGCTTGCTGTTAGCCAGATAAGGACTGTGTAGCAGTGTCTTTTGAAAAAAAATCCTTCTAAACACTGTGGAAGAAATAACTTATGCATCTGACATAGAAAGATACCTGTGCCACATGCTGTTATGTATTTTCATGTCATATTTTGTAAACGTCATGTAATCTCTGCAGTACTTTGATACGAGATACTTTCTAAGGTATTCCATGTAAAGTAACTCCCAAGGGTCCAGTAAACATACTTGGTTAATGAATTCTAATAAATAAAATGTTAACAAGAGTATTATTTAATCCAGATATATTTTTTAACTTTCTTGCACATACTGATTTGTGATTACAGAATTTGTTTCTTTAGGCAGTAATCTAAGCCCCAAATAAAAGAAATACACCCCCAGTCACTTAAGTAAGGTAGGATATAGTTCTTTTCATGTTTTCAAACAAATAAAATCTTAGAAGCACACTTTATAGAATGAAACATATTTATGTATGTGGATTTTGCTGAGCTATAATTACTCTACCAAGGTTTTACATAATTGTTTCCATTTGAAAAAAAGGCTTTTTACCTGCAAGTAATAGAAAAACAATCTATTTTCACAGAGAGTGAACATGCAGGAAGTCGGAAAAGGACAAAATTGTTTTGTCTTGCAAGAACTGTATTTGCTAGCTTAACCACATCCTGCCTCATGTTGTAAGGTGTCACATAATCTGGCAGGAAGATGCTAAAAATAATATAATTTTGCAGAAGCTTGAAACACACAAAAGTATGCATGCGTGTGCGCGTGTACACAGACACACACACCCCAGAACTGCTTTTCTCTTCTAACAGACCACACACTAAAACAACTAAAATGAATGTCATTATGAGAATACACAGCTAAACAAAGTGACTTAAAGGACTAAATATGATCCAGCAGACCCCATCTATGGTGACTTCAATTTAAAAATCATGTCACATGGGAACGGTTTAAAAAAAAATTGTAAGGATCACTTTATTTGTTAAACTTTTACTATGTACTGAATCTGCATTCCCAGCAATCCAATATGAGTCAGAACTAGTTCTGATTGCTGCTTCTTTGAGGACCCTCCTAGGAAATTTGCCCTTCTGTTGCTGCATTTTGAACTCCAATTGCATGAAAAATATTGATGCTTTCCAGCTAAATCCAGCACCACAGATGGGGTCTGATGGACCACATTCAGTCATTTACGTCACTTTGCTAGGCTGAGTATTCTCATTACATTATGGCATAAGCTTTTGTCTCCATTATACGTGCCACTAGAAAAAGATAAAAGACCAATCTGAACTTCAGCAAACATTCATGTCTATTGAGAGTTTCCCAAATGGAACTTTTTTTTCATCATTTGTAAAAATATTTATTCCTTTTTTAGGAACAGTATGTGCAGTCTCTCTAGTCCCACAGGTTAAACTTGAGTGTAATGAAAAAATAAGCTGACAAGACCTGGGGAGTGCATTGCAGCATAAAATGTGCTTTGCTCAGAAAGCACTTGCACAGCCTGGAAATAGCTGTGACAGCCATTCCTCCTGCAAAGTAAATGCTTTGTAATGGTGTCTGGGGTAATGAAGTACAATTTCTTACATTTTTATGAATGTCAATGACTGAATTTAAGGAAAGAATAAATGTCCTACATGCTGGTTACTGACATATATACCTTATTATATATTTGCATCTTAGGATTCTGCAGGCTTTGTTTTCTTCCTCTCCCAACCAAGCTAGTAGGCCAATGACTAGTTATTGTGATCATCTGTCTACTAAAGGGCCCTTTTTTGTTTGTTTTTAGTGACCTCTCTGCAAATCTGTGTACTTTCTTCATCCTTTTTCTAAATGTGTTTTTTTTTACTTTCTTGTCTTTAAATTTTACTGCTACTCCCTTCAGATTACACTTTATGGAACTTTGTTCTAATTTGCCATCGTCTCCATCTATTTCTGAACTGCTATATAATTCTGAAACATTTAAAATGGAAACACTAGTTTAGAACATGCAGAAAACGATTGACAACAGTACCAGCCATAAAAGCAGCCCAGTGGAGCCCATGCTTTTGCTAGTGTATTGCACAGTATGCAAATTACTGTAGGCTGAATAAAGTTGGGTCAACACATCAGCACTGTGATTCTAAGATCCCAGTCTGATAATGTAGCATGTTACCACATACAAAATCCATAGGAAGATATTAGTTTAAGTACACAAGCTTCTTTCCATCAGTAGTTTTAATGGAAACAGTTTTTCACAAGCAAACTTTGGGGGAGGAGAAGGCTTCCTGAATCCACCTTTCTTTATTATTCTCACTCCATAGGTTCATAAATTCTAAGGTAGATGATAGACAATAAATCAGTTATCAGATTATTAGCAGCCTAGCTCAGATTACCCAATATCAAGACTTACTTCCAGCCTCAAGGTGAGTCATAGCAGACAGGCCCAGGCAAAATTTGTGACTGCCCATCCAATTGTCTAGGGTAGTCTTGAATGTAGCTAAGGTACTGTTTTGCTTATTATAAAGAGATAGTGAATTCCATACATGGCATCTACATTAGGATAATCTCCTGTCATTCCAGTGTATATTATTAATTTATTGATGGAGATTATGGTCCTTTGTGTGTACATAGATCACCAACAGAGGACTCTATAGGAATCAGAAAATACAGCAAGGGTAGATAATCTGTATGGATAATTTATGGACTTGAAACCTTAGACCTTCTTTTAGTTAAGAACCTCTCTATTTGGCTTGTCTGGCAGTTAGCACAGTAGATTACGACTGTTAACAAGCTGCTTCCCACAGTGCATGATTTGTTTTAGTCAGCCTTCATACAACTGCTGTGTGACCTTGAGCAAGTCACATAACTAGACAGTGCTTTGGGGCAATTGTGTATTTGGGCTAGACTCCTTAATGGTCTGCCAGACTGCAGGTCTAGTAACTACCTATGAATTTAGGAATAGGTTTCTATAAATGGGTCTGTATAATAGTATCAAAGTTTTTAAACTTCAAATTCTATAATATTGACCCATTTTTGTCGAAAACTGAAAATGGCAAAGCCACGGACTTTCGAAATTTTACCTAGGGTAAGATTTCAGTTGTCTGCTCCATGGCTTTGCTATTTACTCTACTGTGGTGGGAAGGTTACGGACCGGGATAAGGTAAGTGTGGGAATGGATCAGGCTAAGGTGAGTTAGGAATAGGTTTCTATAAATGGGTCTGTATAATAGTATCAAAGTTTTTAAACTTCAAATTCTATAATAGTGACCCGTTTTTGTCGAAAACTGAAAATGGCAAAGCCACGGACTTTCGAAATTTTACCTAGGGTAAGATTTCAGTTGTCTGTTCCATGGCTTTGCTATTTACTCTACTGTGGTGGGAAGGTTACAGACTGGGATAAGGTAAGTGTGGGAATGGATCAGGCTAAGGTGAGTGTCCGATAGTTAGGGACATTAGGGTTAGGGAGCGGGTAAGGTGAGTGTGCGATAGTTAGGGACTTTAGGGTTAGGGACCGGGTAAGGTAAGTATGCGGTAGTTAGGGGCTTTAGGGTTAGGGAGTGGGTAAGGTGAGTGTGTGGTAGTTAGGGACTTTAGGGTTAGGGAGCGGGTAAGGTGAATGTGCGGTAGTTAGGGACTTTAGGGTTAGGGAGCGGGTAAGGTGAGTGTGCGGTAGTTAGGGACTTTAGGGTTAGGGTTGGGTTAAGGTGAGTGGATAGGTAGTAGCGTAGGGTTAGAATTATGATTTTGTTAAGTGTATGTGTGTGGTTTATTTATTTTGGCGTGATTGTGTTGTGTGTTTGTGTTTCGGAACAGCAAATTTTTTCCCTGGGAAAAAAATTGCTGTTCTGAATGTTCAGTATTTTGTGGTCTAGATATTTTAGTTACGATGAAATAGAATTTGCTATTTAAATCGTACGATAGGGTAATATAAACGCCTATAAACACATCCCAAAAGAAGCATTATATTTAATAATGGGGCAGATAAGAGATGGATGCAGTGGAAAGAAGACTTTTTTGATTCAGGATGAAATGTTCCTGGATATTAGCTAGACCACATAGAAGGATTCATTTCACATGGGATCACCCTTTACCAGCAGTTCAAAAGATATATGCTAGAAAACCGGATATAGTGGTCCAAGATAAGAAGACAAAAGTAGCATTGATAATTGAAATCACCACACCCAGTAACTACAGTGTCTTGTGTACAGAAAAACACAAAGTCATAAAAATACCAGTATCTGTAGGCAGAAATGAGAGCAATGTGGAAGAAAGATATCCAGACAGTTCCAAGAGTAGTAGGAGCAATGGGTCTTATAAAAAAGTCTCTACAGTCATATTTAGATATATTACCAATTCATGTAACCCCATATGAATTGCAGAAGGAATCATTACTGGTCACATTGCGGGTGCTATGAAGAGCACTTTTGGCCAACATCAAGGATTGAAACAATACTAATTTCATGAACTTTAATCATACTTTGACTTAGGAATGGGATCCATTGCTGTCATGGTATTAGAAACCCAAAAGATTTGGAGAAATTAAAAAAATGATTTAATTATACCTTGACTTACGAATGGGGTCCATTCCCGTCATTTTATTAGAAACCCAAAAGACTTGGAGAAGTTAAAAAAGGATGGAGAGATGATAAATCAGCAAGCAAAGGAGAGTGGTGTTGTTGGAACTGAATTCCTCCTCAAGTCTTGATTACAACCTTCATGAGGTGGACCCAGTTTTTCACAAAATCTGACCAAGACGACACTGATATATAGACTATATTTTATACATATATCATGGACATAAGCATGTTAAAAAATAAAAAGATAATAAATGCCCAATCCTGGTAGGTGCACTGGTGCCACGACTGGAAAAAAATGACAGAGTAGAACCCTCAAGACCTCAAGACATGGAAACATTCCTACAATGGGGCTAGGCCAGACTCAGGAGAAGGATGTCCCCTGTTGTAGAAGGAAGAGTAGTCCATAAAAATCACAAAAACTGATAGGCCAAAAAAGAGCCATAAAGATAATGCAGTGGATTATTGAGAATAAGAAAGAAATTATGCATTTTTACTATTATGCAAGAAGTCCAGAATTTCTGGACAGAAGATATACAAAAAGTTTAACAGAGAAATTAGAGGAAAGAAAACTGCTTGCACAAGAAAAACTGTCAGAAGCTTCAGTAAAAAAATGTGTTCATTAATGGAACAGATTTATGTAAAGCATTATATAGACCAAGAAACCTTGGGCTTTTTGGATAAAGAAGGGACTGAGGAAGCTCGAAAATATAAAGAACAAAATCTAGAGATTTTTGAAAGGTAAAAAAATAAATATGGACATGAAAAAGAGAGATCTGGTATGGTGCTATATTTATGTAAATGAGAAAGCCAAATTAATCAGTGCAAAAAAAACAGCTCCAAACATTTAAAGAGTACAGGCAAAGCCATCCAGATAAGGAAAATTTTACAGTACAAAAAATTAGATCACAAAAACGGAACAGAACAGAAAATTAGTAAAGTAGAAGTTTAAAAAAAGTAGCTGACTGAAGTTAAGGAATACCTGCAAAGTGAAAGATTTAGTGCAGAAAGTCTAACACAGGTTATATCACAGTACGATGGAACAATGAGTCCCCCCAACAAAGTTCAAACAGGAGGAGCAGGAAACATCTGAAGAAGTATGGACATGGGAAAGAAAAAGAGATTTAATATGGTGCAATATTTATGCAAAGGATAAAGCAAAATTAATCAATACAAAAAGAGCAGCACCAAAGATATTTAAAGAGAAATACAGGCAAAATCATCCAGATATGGAAAAATCTTACAATACAAAAAATAATAAAACAAAGAGGAAAAGTAGAAAAGAGGATTAGTAATGGAGAAGTTAAAGGAATAGAAAATGAGGTTATGGATTACCCGCAAAGTGAAGGATTTAGTGTAGAAAATTTAAATCTGATAACATCACAGCAAGATTGAGGAATGGATCCCCAAATTAAAGAGAAAAAAAAAACAGTGGAGCAGGAAGCATCTGATAAGTTGCCATATGATGACACTTTGCAGCCTTCCATAGGAAACCAGTGCAAAAGTTCATTTGGAGTTGTACAGCAAGGGAAGGAACAGGAAACTGTGACAACTCTGATGCAGTCAGTGTTGTGGACTGATAGGCCAGTGAGTTCCCATATGAAAGAGCAATGGATAACACAGGATAAAACTGAAAAGAATTTTACACAGGAAGATGGGAAATGGAGAACAAAGAATGTGCCCTCAGTTTAGAACACAATGATCTAAGAGAATAGTTGTTTGATTTCATAGAGCTGAACAGACATATTAAGATAATGAAAGAAATAGACTGCAGAAAGTCAATAAAACCCAAAAAGTTAGAATTTTGATAAAACAAATGAACATAGTAATTAGGACTGGCCACGGTGGTGCAGCGGTTAGCATTGCCGCCTCACAGCAAGAGGTTCTCTGGTTCGATCCTTGGCTGGGGTGCCTTCTGTGTGGAGTCTGCATGTCCTCCCTGTGGTTGCGTGGGTTTTCTCCGGGTGCTCCGGTTTCTTCCCACATCCCAATGACTGGACACTCTAAATTGGCCCTAGGTGTGAGTGTGTGCGTGTGTGTGCCTTCTGTGGAAGGTTGGTCGCTGGGCTGGCAACTCGACACCGTAAAACTCCACTGCCAATCATGAGCAGACAAGGTGATCCGCTGTGGTGACCCCTAACCAGGAAAAGCAGAAAGAAGAAGAAGAAGATAGAAATTCATATGATATAACAGAATTAAATAGGATATATTAGTATGCATCTAAATTAGTAACAGATAAAGTCTTATCACAAAAACACAGGGCAGTAAGGGAAAGAGAAGGGAGAAATCAAATGCATCATGGAAATATTGAACAGAGAAAACTATAAGGCAATTAAGACAAGAAGTGTCACTGTTAGAAGAATGTAGAAGAGGGACCAGACCAACAACATACAGTATCAAAACAGATCGAGATCTATTGTGCACTATTGCAAATAATAATCCAAAAATATCAGCACAAGCAAAAAAACTTAAAAGATATGCAGATAAATATAAAGGAAAAGTACTAAATAAGCAATTTATTGATGACCCAAAAAGTTTTATGGGAAACAAAGCAAAAGGACTTGAAGCACACTAAAAAAGAAAAAAAATAGATACATTTTGGAAAAATATCTATGAAGATCCTGTGGAACATAAAGATGCTAAATGGATAGAAGAAGTAAAATAAAGAATAAGAAGTTCAAATGTACAGAGTATAAAATGGGATGAAGTAATAGCCAGAGAGATTAAAACAAAGTTAAAAAAGCTCCTAATTGGAAAACCCCAGGCCCAGATGCAGTACCTAACTTCTGGCTAAAAGTATTAACATCTTTACATGAAGATTTAACCATGAGTAAGAACTATTTATATGTACACCCCAAACAGACACCAACCTGGTTAACAAAAGGAAAAACAATACTCCTACTTAAAAGCGAACTTGCAAGTTATCTTAAAAACTGTAGACCAATAGCTTGCCTTCTGAGGATGTATAAACTATAGACTGGAATTGATGCCAACAGAGTTTATAGTTATTTAGAAGAAAACTCAATCATGGAAATAGAACAAAAAGGTAACAAAAGAAAGTCATGTGGAACAGAGGATCATGTGTTGTTAAATAAAGTCATAATGGGGAACTGTAAAAAGGAGAAGAATCTAAGTATGGAATGGATAGACTACAGAAAAGCATTTGATAGTATCACACATTCATGGATAAAACAGTGCTTAAAAATGTATAAGATACAACCTACACTGATCAATTACATTACAGTGACCATGACACAGTGGCAAACCACTTTGCAGGTAAGCCATGATAAAGGACAAATTATTATTCCAGGAGCAAAAATTCTAAGGGGGACTCTTTGTCACCGCTGCTTTTTTGTCTTGCCCTTAACTCATTACATTGTCTACTTAACAGATTTGATCATGGCTACAATTTGGCTCCCAGAAAACAACAAAGGGTAAAGACTTTTCATTTTCCTTTTGTGGATGATTTAAAACAGTATAATTCATCAGACTGAAGAATTGAAATCACAACTGCAAGTGGTCAAAACCTTTTCAGGTTATATAAGAATGGCATTTGGACTTGATAAATGTGCAAAAGCAACCTTTAAAACAGGAAAGCTGCAGCCCCAGGAAAACATCAACCTGGGATAGGAATGTGACATAAAAGAACTTGAGCAAGAGGGAGTGTATAAATATTTGGGAATTGATGAAGGATTAACAACAAAACATGAGCAAATGTGAATAAAACTTAGTAAGGAAACCAAAAATCACTAGCAGCATTAGAACGAACTGAATAAGGAGATGTCTTTAATGTAGTAAAAATTTAATCAACGCTTTTGTCATAAGACTTCTTAAGAAAACTGAATACATATCAGAAACAGCAAAATATATAGTTTAAAATAACCAATAATAAAAAAGTTCACATTAAACAATTAATCAATAAGCCAATCAAAAGAATTAAAGACCAGTTAAAACATTTAAATAGTCAACTTCTTGTCAAGTAGAAAACATTTAATATTGATGACATCATTTAAACCAGGTGGACTATCTACGGCTAACTTTATTTGCCACTCTGTCTCTTTTCTCTTTATTCGATTTTTAAGGTTACCACCTCTCTTGATAAATATAATCTAATATAGTGAAAGTAAATTTTTTGTAAGCACCACACTTAACTTGACAATTTAAATGTTTTAATTGGTCTTTAATTCTTTTGATTGGCTTACTGATGTATTCAGTTTTCTGAAGAAGTCTTATGACGAAAGTGTTGATTAAACTTTTACTAAACTAAAGACGTCTCATTATTCAGTTCGTTCTCATGCTGCCAGAGATTTTTGGTTTCTGTTTTGATATTTTATACTGGTAACTTAGGAATTTTTCTCAATTTTGTTGGAAAATTTAGTAAGGACTATTTCAGAACACTAAAATTAATACTGAAAACAGTGCTGACATCTGAGAACAAAGTCCAAGCTATAAACCAATTTGCTCTTCCTGTCCTAACTTACAGTTGTGGAGTGATTGACTGGTCCCAAAAGGTGATGAATCGGTTGGACATGAAAACAAGAAAGATGCTACAGACTTAAATGATTTATAAAAATCAGTGCATATATATATATTCCCCATTCTGAAGGAGATATGGACCTCCTTGAAATTGATTACATATATAGGTCTGCAATCGTAAGACTGCATACATATCTGATGACCTCACAAGACCTAAAAGTAGTGAAAGTTTTAAAACATGAGGAGAATAAGTCTAAGATGACTTCCCTGCTTAGTTCAGCAGTAGCATATCAGTGTCAAGTGGGAATAGAAATCAGTTCAGAAGTAGATAAAAATCAGGCAGCAACTGAATGTGCCAAAAAAAAAAAACTGAGAATATGGAGTGAAAGATCAGATGAGAAGGCAAAAAATGTGGAAAATGAATAAATATAGTTGCAAGTATAGAAAACTCTTGGAACAATCTCATGTTGATCAGGATCGAATTCAGGAATGGTTAAGGAGAGGTGAATTTAAAAAAAAGATGAAAGGATAATATTGGCGGCCCAAGATAGTGCTAAGTACAAGATGGTTTACAAAGTCCATTGAACATGTGGGAGAAGCAGACAAATGTAGGTTTTGTAAAACAGAATTGGAAACAGTTGCACATCTTGTTGCTGGTTGTGATATACTAATGGCAGAAGGACTGTATACTGAAAGGCATAATAATGTAGCAAGACTGTTGCATTGAGGATTGTGCAAACATTATAATATTGAAGTAGCTGAAAAACATCGGAAACATGAGCTATAAAGCATTATAGAAAATGTTGAAGTTTATATCACATGGGGTCACCCATTACCAACAGTTCAAAAAACAGATGTCAGAAAATCAGATATAGTAGTCCAGGAATAGAAGACAGAAGTAGCATTTATCATTGAAATTGCTACACCCAGTGACTACAGTGTCTTATGTACAGAGAGACACAAAGTCATAAAATACCAGGATTTGCAGGCAGAAATGAGGGCCTTGTGGAAGGCTACCCAGACAGTCCCAATAGTAGTTACCATAAATTATGCAGTTGAGTTTCCCACATTTGGGGAAGTAACAGGGGTCAACCCAACAGAAATGTGCAATGGAAGAGCCTCACCCTGGGGAAATCACCTTCTATATTGTGGTATTCCCCCTGCCAGGTAAGTATAAAAAATAATTTAAAGTCTTACTTAGATATGTTACCAATACACGTAACTCCTTATGAATTGCACAAGGAGTCAATACTGGGCACATTGTGGGTGCTGTGAAGAGCACTTTTGGCTAAGATCAAGGATTGCAACAGTATTAATTTCATGAACTTTAATCATATTTTGACTTACGAATGGGGTCCATTCCCATTATGGTATTAGAAACCCAAAAGATATGGAGAAATTAAAAAAAAGATACACTAACTACAATGGAGACATGATTAAATGATAGTTGTCTACAATGGTGCTTAGGTCTTTAATGAAAGTACCATTCTTAAAGAGGGAGGGGGCTATCATCTATGTAGTATGACAAATAACTGCTTATTTTACCAAAGTGGACTTTAGTGATTTTTTTTGGCATAAAGTTTGAAGTCATTATCCTTGAAACCAATTGTCTGCATAGTCCAACCCACCTGGACCTGGAGTGCATTCATATGGGGGGGGGGGGTGCTAAAATAACAACCCCTAACATATTGCCATCATTGAATTTTATTAACCAGAATTTGGGGTTATTGACTTGTAAACCTGAGAAATAAATGCTAAATAGAAGATTCTGTATCAAGCCTGGATGGACCCAACTTGTGACATTTTCACTTTCTGAGCTACTGCTTGCAAGTCTAATGACACATGTTATGTCTGACAACCAATTAGTGATCTATCTTACTACATATGGATTAATTTTTAGCTTAATGAATTTTAAGTAATGCCTGCATGGGGTTAGTAACAAATGTCTTGGCCAGGTCTAGGTATGTTATATGCATCATATAACCAACATCAACTACTTGAGTTACCATTGTGAAGCAGTATACATGGTTAGGATGGCATGGCCTAGCTTTGTCAAAGATAAATGGACATAGGATCAGGGCTAACAGCATATCAATGTCTATAATAATGAAGTCAGAAATGATATTTTCCATGGCTTTGCAAACAAGGCTGGGGGTATTGATAGTTCTGTAATTGTTAGGATGAATATTTGGACCTCCCTTTTATAGGGGCATCACAATAACAATTCTCCAGGATTTGGAGACAAAGCCCATTGCAAGGCTCATGCTAAAGAGGTTTAATAGAGGTTTCAGTAGGCCATACTTGGTACTAGTTATTAAGTTTCCTGGTATATTTCTTTCTTTTAAAAAGGGCTGCAAAGACTTGTTCCACATGAGGTCTGCGACTAGGAGTAAAGAGGCAGTTATTATGGTGGGTAAGGTGACGTTTTGCACTAATTTTGTCGGCTGGAATATTAGCTGCTTCTTTGGGATCAGAATGGGTGGTATCATTGTGAATCATTTCTTGACAACAATCATTATTTTAACTTGCTAATATTATTAAAGAAGGTGTTATAATTACTTCTTGCATAACTGGCCAGTTTGAGTTCATAATCAGCTCTATGTTATCTGACTACTGCTTTATGTTATTTGCTATCATGACTGAGTGCCCTGTTAAGATGATAAATATGTGACCAGCTATAAGAAATTAGCATTTTCTTTCTTTTGTTGTAGAGCTTGCTTATATGAACATTAATTGATACGTCCTTATTTTTAGATTTTCCTAAATATTTGATAGGGTAGGTGCTGCTTTCTTTATACCATTATTCATCTGAGAACAGCACTGAGAGTTGGCTCTGTTTATAAGAGCATTTTTGGTTGGAACGTAGTTTAAAATCATTTCGGTCCCAAAGCTGCTGGAGGTTTGCTTTGTAGACGTCCGTCATTAACTTATTTGGTTGGGGGCACCTCCGATCTAATATTTGGACATCACTGATTTCTGGCCTGATTTGTCAGTGGAAGATGATACCAGTATAGATGTACAGGGAGGGGCGATATTAGTAAGAATAAAATGCAAGATATTCTGTCCCATAGTATGTATGTTTATCATCTGTTCAAGGTAGTTCACATTTACATAGTCACGTAAATGTTAATTGTGATTTCCATTTGTAATGTAAGTGAGCCAGTTAATATCGGGGTAGTTGAAGTCACCTAGAATAAATGTATTAGGACATATATGGATATTGGTTATGGTGATAAGGTAGATATCATGATCAGTGAGGGATATGGAGGGAGGTCAACAGCTGGCTATGAAGTGGTAATTCATTTTGTTTGTAGTGACATGGATTTCTAAAGTTTCAAAATTAGAGTGATGAGCGATCTACTTTGATGTCTGGGGGGCTCTGTCAAAGACTGACACTCTTTGCAGTTTCCAAAATGTTTTATTGTAACTTGGAGAAAGAACAGTAATTAAAACAAACAATAAAAGAATAAAAATAGTGCTTAGTGTCCTTTTATTGATTGATAAGTGGTCGAGTTACATTTTGTTGATGGGGTTAGCCTTGCTAGGTGTTTTCACATTTAAAGGAGTCTTTACCACAGTCTTGAAGAAAGAGTCACATATTTTCATAGATCCAAAAACACTGTCATTGTATGAAGCAAGCAGACAAGAATTAGGATAAAGAAGGTTGAACATTCCCACCTGAGCAAACAAAAAATAACCAGTTCTTGTTAAAGTATATGAAGGAAAACACCCTGTACTGACAACAAAATGAGACAGCACATGTTTTAGTGTACAAGTCTGTGATCAGCAATAAAGTAACTCCAAAGTGTACTCAACGTCTTTTGAGTGTGTTTCTCCATAATACTGAACTATGAAAGGAAGAACAAGTAGCAATAAGGCTTTCAGGTTTAGGAAGAGTAGCCATGTGATATAGAATGACTCAGCTGGGAATGATCAAAGACTTTAAACAAACTCTAGAATCATAGTCTATACACACACACACACACACACACACACTCACACACCTCTAGGGTCTTGTGTGTGTGTGTGTGTGTGTGTGTGTGTGTGTGTGTGTGTGTGTGTGTGTGTGTGTGTGTGTGTGTGTGTGTGTGTGTGTGTGTGTATATATATATATATATATATATATATATATATATATATATATACATACACACACACACACACACACACACACACATATACACACACACGCTTGTGTGTGTCATTATGCTAACTTTTTTATTTTTATTTCTGTTTTCATTTAATTGGTTTCACCATGAAACTAATCAAGTACTGATTTATAAAATAGGTATTATTTAATGTAGAAGTCCTTTATGTACTAAGTAAGGTCTATTACCATGTTTTGTAATTCTGGCTTCTTCAGCTTTCTTGATTCAGTGCTACTCTCCTACCTTCTCCAACAGTCATACCTCACTGTCGCAGATCTTCTCTCACACAATCCATCCATCTCTTTGCTGGACACTTTTGTTTCTTCTTGCCATCTTCCTGTCTGTCCCAAATCATTTTCACCTAATTGTTTTCTGCTTTCCTACACATGTACCCAAAGCATTATAATCTGTTCTCCTTGCCCTTCTAAGCAACTGGATCTACTTGGGCTTCTACTCTGATGTCCTCATTTCTTCATCTGTCCCAAAGTGTGCATCCTACCACCCATCTCAGACACTTCTTCTCCATCATCTCTAGCTTATTCAACTGCTCTGCCTTTACTGCCCCATGTACCATACAGTAGCACTGGTTGCATCACTATTTTGTACACCTTATTTTTCGGTTTCTTTGTTATTCTTTTGTCATATACTACCCCTCACACTCTGTGCCATTTGGCTGCAGCATGTCTGATTCTAGCTTTGGCCTCCTCATTCATACTTCCCTTCTCCACAATGACCTTTCTAGTTGCTTGAAGCTGTTAACTTGCTCCGCTATTTTCTCTTCGATTTCATTTCTCAGTATCTTTTGATTTCCCCCATTTACTGCCAGTGCAGCTGTCTTACCTGCACTCAATTTCATACCTTGTGTCATCAGATTTGCCTTCCATTCCCTTATCCTTTGCCAACGTTCTTGTTTAGAGTCTGCTTGTAATGCCACATCATCTGCATACAGAAGCTTTGTTGATCTGTCATTTCCAACCGGTTTGCTAATGTAGTCCATCACCAGTATGAATAGCAGTTAGCTCAGAGATGAACCCTGATGCACACCCACTCCCAATGCAAAACCTTCTTTGAGTCCGAATACTGTTCATACTCATGTCATTCAGTTGTTGTATATAGCCTGCACTAATTCTTCCACTGTTTCTGGTACTTTGAACCATTGCAAGGCTGCCCAAATCAGCATTCTTGGGAGCTTGTCATATGCTTTCTCAAAGACTAAGAATGTCCAGTTGGATTCTATCTTCATCTCTAGCTTCTTCTCAACTAACTGTCTCACTGCAAACATTGGGGTCAGTTGTGCTACATCCTGATCTGAATCTGAACTGTTCATCTCCCATCTAACTTTCTACTACTCTGCATAGTTGTTTATCAGTCAACCTCTCCAGATCTTTCATGCAGTGTGACAGGAGTTTGATAGCTCTATACTGCCCACCGTTGTGAATTTCCTCTTTGCTCTTGTACACACTGGCATTAGTACGCTTATTCTGCAGCCATTGAGAATATAATTTGCTCTCCATACTGCTATGAGTACCCCCAGGAGCCATTTCACCCCTAACTCAGCCCACATCTTGCATTTATCTGCCATGACCCCATCTGAGCCTGCTGCTGTCCCCCTTTTCTTTTTCCTTAGTGCTGTTCTTACTTCTGAGGTGGGCTCCTCTTTTTCTTTCATTGTGGACTGTGCTGGGAGAGTACTGCTTCTGTGTGGTCCTCTTTAATTCAGAAGTTGCTGGAAGCACTGCTTCCATCTACCTTTGATGTCTTGTGGAATAGTGAGCAGGTGGTATCTGGCATCCCTTATGAGGGGCATCTGATGACTATCTTCTTTATCTTTCTGTCTATGCCTTGCAACCTAGTAGAGTTTCTCTGTGACATCTACTGAGTCGGCATCTGATGCCCTGATTTTTGCAATTCCAACTGCTTTCTTAGCCTCTTTGTTATCCATCCAGTATTCCTTCTTAGCCTGGTCCAAGTTTTCTGTCACATGCTTTTACCTGCACTCCTTTTTTCTTTTGATGACTTCCTGGACTTAAGCATTTTTACAACCAGTTTTCCTTATGTATTTTATTTCCATACATGGCTCGGCTGCATATCTGTTTTATCATACTCACACATGCTGTTTTAAGATGGTGCCATTCTTCTTCAACTCTACCTATTTCTTCTTCTTCCTGAGGTACTACAGCCTTAAATGGTTCCTTGAATTCTTGTGCTCTCTTCAGTCAACGTCTAGGTCTTCACACTAGACCCTGTTGATCTTAGAGACTTCTCTGGCCACTGTATGCAGCTGATTTTGGATTGTGGGACAACTGTTTCACTGGGGATGACTTTACAATTGCTTGTCACGTGATGTATATCTTGAATATAAGTGCGTTTTTTCTAAATTAATTTCAGATATTCATAGGCAACATGAATATGAAACCTGTTTCTGCTGTGTTTGTGCGGGTTGTTTTATTAAAATATGGATGTAATCACTATTTTTTTCTGAGTGATAGATTCTTCTGGAATGATTTCTACATTTTTTTTGTGATTCTGTGTATCTTCTGTAGTATTGTGTGGGAGAGAGATAGGGAGAGACAGATACAGATATGAAGAACTGAACTTTTTTTAGAACATTTCTATGGAAAAGACACCTAATGACATTGTCCGTATATAGATTACTTTAGAAACTGTTTTAGTCATAGTAACCTAAAAAAAACTTATACACAGGTCATGGAAGTATTCAATGAAGAATCTAAGCCTAACTTCTTTATAACTGCAAAATATTTAGTTTTTATCATTGCAACCAGAAGGCCAGTGAGACTTTGATGCATTTTACTGCTGACCTGTTACAGTCTGCTGTGAACTATGAATTTAGTTCACATTTAGATGAAGCACTGAGAGAGAGATTTGCTAGTGATATTCACAATGAAACTTATCAAATGAAATTGTTTTTGGATATGAATTTAACATTTCCATAGACAATTAAAATTACAATAAGCATGGCAATGACAGACTAAGATATGTAGCAACTAGGAAAGTTTGTAATACATGTTGTAGCAATACATAAAGTAGTAATAAAAGCAATACATGCACAAAGTAAACATTTTGTTATCAGTGTAACATTAAAAATCATCATCCAGAAGTGTGTAAATATAAATTGGCTAAATGACACAACTGTGGTAAGGCTGAGTGCATAAAAAGAGCAGGTTAAATTAAGGTCCAGTTACTAACTATATATGGAAAAAAAGACAAACTGAGTGAACTTAAAAGTGAATTCCTATTTTTCTTAATGATTAGTCATTTGAAAAAAGAAATAACTTTTGGGTCTAATTTTATTATAACTGATAAGAGAATGGACATGGAAGTAAATAGAAGAGATGCAGTATACATTACATTTGAAAGAATGTTTAGAATCTATGTCTGAACAAAATGCTCATGGAAAACTACAGCATGGGGACAGAGCCAAAATGGCCACCTAAGAACAGTATGTTTTCAGAGGTCTGCAGCTGTCATCAGTAATACTGGAAACAGTATTTTTGGACAAGAAGCGTGTTTAGCTCTCTTCACTCTTACTTCAGCTACTAAACTACAGAATTCTAAGAATTTCAAATATTTTCCAGTCAAGAATATCTTGGAGACTTACTTGTTAGAAAAGAAGAGATAATACGTGCTTCTAAATACTCACATTCAGATTCCTGTCCGAAAAAAACACCTGCAACTTGTTATCTGTTCCATATAAAAACTTTCAGTGAAGATGGATGGATTCCAGGAAAACCTGGATACTTAAAATGAAAACAATAGTAGGTGAACTTGTATTTTAAAAGACAGGATTCACCAGCAACAAATAAAAATGTGTGCATTAAAACTGCTTTAGCTGATATGGATGGAAGGCTTAAAGGAGAAACTTTCTACTATAATAAAACACTTGGTTACAGAATAAACTGGAAGAAATAGGAAGAGAAGGTGCAATATCAGAATTTTCGAGCAGCCTGAAGAAAAAAAAAGGAAAATTATCTCATTTATATCTTCCTGGATTCCTAAATTCCTTAACTTACAAGAAGGAATTTCCTTCAGTATAGAAAGAGCATAATATTGTATTGGTAAGCCAACAACTACTATTTTTTCCATACGAAGATCCGTAGTTATAAAATTTATCTCATTTCTTGACACAGAATTAGTATTAAAATCAGCTTGGGCAAAGCTACCTTTAACATTTGGCCAGCATATCATGAAATTTGATAAAGACAACTCCACCAAAACAACTGAAAAAAATATGGCCTTTATTAATCAAACTTCTGAAACAAAACAATATTAAACTCAAATCTTCCTCCTGGCAGAAATAAAAATATGCCTTCCAAATGGTCTGAGATCCTGTAACAATATTGAGAAAGCAGCAAACTTTATAAAGAACATCAACTTCCTCTGAAGAGAAGTACTGATAAACCTAAATGGACAGGTATTAAGAAGAAAGAGCAAAAACTGACCAACCAAACATCAAGGAACACCTACACTAAATGACTTTATAATTAACTAAATTTAAATTTATGTTTACTTAAAAATACCAGCAACGTGTTTGTTTTCTTAAAAATAAGTTGTCTTCCATAACACAAGCAGAAGACTATAATTCAAAGTGGAAAGGAATGATGATGAAGTTGGGTTATTCAAGAAATAAGGAGAGAGTGAGCTTTTGGATGCAGATCCTTAAGAATAGCAACAGCCATATAGAGCATTATATTCATAAAGTAGCAGAAAGTATTCTAAGAACTAAGCCAACACGAGAATGGAAAAAGGAGATTCTGTCGATAGGGATGACTGCAATTAGGGCTATGGAGAATAGGCAGGAGAGGGGATGGAATTTACTGGAGAAAATTGGCAAAGGAACCAAGGTATTGGGAGCAAATAACTAAAGATGGAAATTAATCAAGTGGGAAGAGGCCAGGAAGATATTTCTACTGCAGGCTAGAGACTGCCTTCATTGTCAACGATTGATATCAGATTATATACAAAGAGAAATAGACGAAACCTAATTGAAAGATCTGTGCTACTAGGCATTTATGCTGAATCTAGACCAGAGGCTGCAGTTAACAAAAAGGGATAATTAGCAGGGTGTATAAAATGTTGCACTATTACCATAGGAATCAATCAGAAGAGGTTAGAGAAGAATTGGAATAGTGACTGAATAAGCAATTCACAATAAACAATGAGAGGACATATGTACGTCTCCCAAATATTCAACAAAGACAAGAAGATGTAGGATTTTTGCTTGGATATGTCTGCATAGGTCTGTTTATACCCCAAACAGACTCTAAAGAATTTTTCCTCAGGTAGATGGCAAATGTTATAGGTTTGATGGGGAAGCAAGAGGTAACAGGGAACATACATTTTGGGAGTGTAATGCATTAGTACTCTATCAGAAATAGTGGGTGAGCAAATGGTTGTAACAAAGGAAATGATTTTTTTTGAGCTGGAATACAGGATTTGAATTATTTAGGCATGGTAAGGCCTTGTCAAGTTTAATTCTGGTGGCTTTGAAAAAAAGCAAGTACTAGAAAATGGTAATCAAAGTCTAAACCAACTGTATTTGAAGCGGTGAATATTATAACAGAAATAAAAATGGAAGTTGGATCTTTAAAAATGGATAGGAGTAAATTACACAGACAAAATGGAAATTGTAGCAATAACACATGTGGAATAATGATTTGGAGGAGAGATGAGGTTAAAGGGAAGGCAGGAATTTATCAATTTATGTCATGCTGCATTGATGATAATTCTATATAATGTTTATAACTCTGAACATGTTAACATGGTTTGTTTTCTTTTATATAAAAGTATGTTTGCCTATGTCTTAAATGATGATTCAGTAAAAGTGTTACAAAGTTGAACATCAAATAAAAAAACACTAAGACAACTTAAGTGAAGTGGACACTGAAATGAGGGATGTGTGACATTGTGTGGCCTCTGCTGACATGTAATCTGAGTTAGTAAAAGGCAAATTGATTGATTTGAAAGACAGGGAATGTAGAAAGAACATGCAATTTGCTGTCAACCCTGAAACCAAAGAAAGGACTGATTCCATAAAGTTTAAACTAAGCAAATTCATAGCATGATGTAACATCCCTTGTAAGGAAACAGAAAGTGAAATACCTCACAGCACATTAGATTAGATATACTAAAGCCAAATTTCCCCAAACTGGAAAACATTTTTTAAGGAAATTATTTTGTCTTTGAATAGCAGCAATTGGCCTTCTCAGTGAATCATTCTCATGGCAACATTGGAATATGGAGCTGAGTCTTAGGACAACTGATCATTTTTGGATTATTATAGTAGTAGTAGCATTAACTAATTCACTACTTCTGCCATGCAGGTGTTTATTCTTGCCCTTTTCATTTGTTAACTGTATCCAAGGAGTCTGTAAAAGAGCAGTATTATGATTTAATATAATTTCGTTCAAGCATTGGTACTTGTGCTAATAAGTGGCTGATTCTTGTTGTTTTTACAATTAATTCTGTTAAAATTCTATTAATTGCTGCTCTTTTTAAGGAACAAAACTAGGACAACTTAGACTTGGAAGCAAACGTCTCAGTCAATGGATCGCACACAGCACAAACTCCATATTTGAGGAGATACATCTGGAAGCCTGCAAAGCTATTCTCATGGTCTTTGCAAATAAGGATAACCACAACTAATGATATAATTCCTTATATGGGCAAAAAGTTGTCAATGTTTTTTTTCAAGCTGATTAAAGGGACATAACCAGAGATTCATGAAACAAAGGATTTTTCAGTCAAATTATGGATGTAAAACTAGTTTAATTCCAAAATATGTTAAAAGAATGCCAGTTGTTATTTTCATTTGTAATTGCAAGAGTAAGCTATCTGAATTGTGAATTCTTGCATATAATTGCAAGAATAAAAAGTAGCAGTGGTAGAACTATTCGGTTTGCTGAGTTCTGGAGTTGATTCATTTGAGTTGTGCTTTTTTCAATACATTTAGTAGCATGACAGCTATTCTGGTAACAAGTCTAGCATGACAAAGGTTTATAATACTAAAGAAGTCATTTCCAGATGAGGTTAAAAGTTATACAGCATGAATTATTTTGTTTAGTCTGTCATTCTTTCACAAAGTCAGAAGGAGGGTGTGGTCCATGTTGGGATGATTTATTCACAAAGGAGTGAAGTAGAAGCTGGCTCCTTTCCATGGTTTAAATTGGGGTTATTCTTTCCTGCTCTCTATCATATCAGAGCCTTGCTGCCTTACCCTTCTAAGTATACTGACACTTCTATGATTGCAAATAGATCGATATGCTGTTTTTGCACTATTTATAAATATCTTACTATTTTATTTAAAATTATACAAGATGTCTGTAATCTTCACTATCCGTTTGATCTTGTCACTTGTAGTCTGCCAACTGAATATAGAAAAAAAGATATGCTGCCAGAGCTGTCATGGAACCTTATGACATTTGCATAAAGTTTTGTCCTTATAGCAGGAAACTAATTTGTTTCGTGAGACTAAAGGAATTGCTTTTGGGAGCAACCTGGAATGTATCTTTTAATTTCTTAGAATGTAAAGGGGCTTAAAAACCCTGGTAAACTGTAACAGGGTCCTTACTGATGTATATGTGTGTGAGTGTGTGTGTGTGTGTGTGTGTGTGTGTGTGTGTGTGTGTGTGTGTGTGTGTGTATACGTCTACTTCAAACAACAAAAGACCACATTACTTAAAATGAAATCACTGAGACAATATTGCAGAAACCTGACTTTCATGAATGACCAGAATGCTGAAGGATTTCACAGGGTAAGTATTCAGTTGGCCACCGTGTAACAAAGAAACACACCGCACTACCTCAAACCCACCTAGGTGGGGGGCTATGCCCGCCACACTCTTCAATGACTAAATGACTAAATGTATATATGACAATGACTAACTAAATATACCAACTCTGGTATCGCAATACAGTGGAGAAAAGGGCAAATTTCCCCTTGTTGGCCACCTGGTTACTTACCCTGTGAAAGCCTTCAGTATTCTGGTCACTCGTTAAAGTCATGTTTCGGTGATGTCATCTCAATGATGCCATCTTCGGTAATGTGGTCTTTTGTTGTTATATACAGATCTACTTTGAAAGGTTGAACCTCATATAATCGAAATCCATTTTTGCGAGATGAAAATCCTGAATGCTTAAGTACCAGAATGGGGAATTGTTTTCCCAAGGTAAGTAAACACTTGCCCAACATGCCATTTTCTTGACTGCAGTGAGATACTGGAGCTGGCATATATAGTTATGGGGGATGTGGGTTTTACTTCGGTATGTAGTCTGTTTAAGTTTAGGCAAGTGTTTACTTACCCTTAAGCTTTCACTATTTTCATTTCATGAAAATGGACTTTGATTATATGAGGTTTGACCTTTCATAGTAGATCCATATATACAATATATATATATATATATATATATATATATATATATATATATATATATACATAACACCCAACAACCAAATCACTGAGACCACATTGTCGACACAACACATCACTGACAATGGTAAGTATAACTACTGTGGAACGGAATGTATTCCCGTTTCCACAATTAAATAAAAAAAAAAGAAACATGTATATAGCAGGAAGGCAAGCATCCCTGTACCCCCCCCAAATGGGGAATGTGCCCCCTACACCCTCACCCTTAAATATACCAACCTGTGATTGCACCACATTGCAGAAACAGGAATACATCCCATTCCAAACTTCTTATACTTACCATTGTTGGAGATCTGCTCTGTCAGTGATGCGGTCTCGGTGATCTGGTCGTTGGATATATGTTCTTTCGTGGAACTGATAGGTTCCCATATATATATATATATATATATATATATATATATATATATATATACACACACACACACACACACACACACACACACACACACACACACATATATATATATACACACACACACACACACACATATATATATATATATATATATATATATATATATATATATATAGGTCTACTTCATTTCACTGAAAGCTCATTTCACTGAAAACTCATTTCACTGAAATTCATTAAATTGAAAGTTATATATGGCCTTTTCCCCACTGTAGTGTGATTCTGGAGTTAGTATATAAACTAAGGGGGGTGTGGGGGGCATAGCCCCTCACATGGGGGGATGTGACCCCCCATGTATTTTAAATATTTAAAACCATAGATATGGATACTTGCAATTCCAGTGAGCCCACAGTGCCACCCACACCCGCCCATACTTTATATACTAACTCCAGGATCCCACTTCAGTGGGGAAAGGGCCATATATAACTTTCAACAAAATAAGTTTCAGTGAAATGAGCTTTCAGTGCATTGTGTGATAGAAATATAATTATCTCTCTGCTTTAGTCTTTTGCAAAGCCATAAAACATTCACTTGCTGATTCCTATTCATTTAGAGAGCAGGAATATTTTACAGTGCTGTAAGTTGTTTAATATGGGTGCATACAATTCATTAGTTATAATAAAGTTAACCTAGTAGAGTTAAGCATTATTAATGTATACATTCTAGTAAATGTTTAATGTTTTACTTATTCATTGCCACATCTTGGCTATGTGTTGTACATGCAATCTTTGTCAAATGTCTGTATGGCAGTATTTTTCTTTGTATTGCTAAGTGCATTTATTACTTATTATCTTTGCAAATGTAGCCTGGGTCATGGCTGGAAAGGGTCCTTGGACCAGTTCACTTTCCTGGTTAACAAAGTATAAATTACAAAATAGAAAAAAGGGGGTGAATATGACAGAAATAATTAAGGAACTAGTAAAGCACATTTTAATTCTGCATCATTCATAAGAGAGAAAAAAACTTCCCACTCAAGGCACTGGGAAGTAGCAAGCAGACTTACTTTGGAGTCCTTTCCAGTAGTAGCTGTCACCTGTACATGATACAGCAAGGATCATTTACTGCAGTGAGAGTTTTCACACCTCAGGATGAGAGTGTGGGGGAAGTTCTGTCAATTCCATTAGAACTACAAAATAATCCCTTTTCAAAAGCCTGCTATTTAACTACTTTCTTTTCCTGGAAGTAGCTAACAGCTATTTATAGCAAAAAACAAGCTCTGACAGACACATTAATGAGATTCACTCAAGGAGACATAAAAGCAACTCTTTTACAGAAGGTGTGTTATATCGCAGTGCTTCATACTCCTGCCATTCTATCTTACTGGCCTGTGAAAACACCACCACTTCCTTATGTCTAGCATGACTGATATAAAGAGGACTTGAAGTGTATTTTGGGAGGAAGGAGTGAAAGCAAGAAAAAAAGATCATGTCACCAAGGCAAGTCCCACCCCCCCATCAGCTGCCATTTTGTGGGAAACATTAAATTTGTAAAATAAACAGTTGGAGTGATTTTGAGGTATTAAAATAGATTGGCAAACAAAGATACAATTTTAAAAAACATATTGTTTGAGTTCTAAGGTGGAGTTTTCCTTTAATGATATTCTGTTCAACTGATACCTGCCTTGATGAGGAGCATTAACATTTCAGAAGAAACAAATGTATTTTCAGTGTCTATTAATTTTGATTTGCTATAAGTAATTGTTAATCCAGAATTGCTTCCTTAGTTTTCTCAAGAGTCTGTTAAAGCACACTGAATGGGTCTGATATTCATAGACATGAAGCAGCCTTACCTGAAGTTAAAAAACTCACAGGATCAGAAAACCACATAAATTATTGACATTTTGATTTTTTTCTTAAATTATACACTAATTGCTACCTCAGTAAATTAACTTTTTAATACCTGTAATATGCCACGGTGGTGCATCAGTTAGCATTGTCACCTCACAGCAAGAGGTTGTCCCATTCTATTCTCAGCTGGAATGCCTTCTGTGTGGAGTCTGCATGTCCTCCCCGTGGTCGGGTGACATTAAAGACATGCAGGTAGGTGCATGCGTGAATGGGTGTGCCTTCTTTAAAGGTTGGCCATCGGGCTGGCAACTCGGCACCATAAAAATCCACTGCCGATCATTAGCGGACAGGAGTTCCGCTGTGGCGACTCCTAACTGGGAAAAGTCGAAAGACATTACTAGCCTTCATAACTTATGAATTATACTTTCTGTCTAAAAAGTGAGTAATGTAATGTACTGAACACTGCATGTGTTATCTAAGGCTAAAGAAAAGCATGCAAACACACTGACTGAAAAAAGAGCGTATATGTGTGCAAAGCTCCAGTCTGTAATCATTAATACATTGACTCAGATGTGTATGCATGGTCTTCTGAGGTCTCTCATTTTTTCATAATGCAGAGTACTCTCCTACAACTTAAGCAGTTATTGACCAAGAAGACCATTGTGTTCCTTAGCTTAGTTAATAATCTTCAACACAGAGGAACATGACAAAGATCACTGCCAAAAGATTCCTTGTGTGCACTGAACCTGTTGATTTACCACTCCATTTACTGAAAGAAGTCAAAAATAAGCTGGGAAACTGAACTGTAACCAAAACCAAAAAGGATGCAAGGCTGAACGGAATAAGTTTAAAAAGCACATTTAATACAAAAACTGTTAAAATCAGTAAAGTAATTTAAATGAAGCTCCATGCACTACACAAAATTATGATCAGGCCTCTGATCATGACTCTTTATTGTGTGTTCTCAACATAAATACCAAGTGTCACCTCTCGAGCTTCGATCTCAAGGTGAATTGCTTGGCATGTACAGTGGATATAAAAAGTGTACACACCCCTGTTAAAATGCCAGGTTTTTGTGATATAAAAAAATGAGACCACAATAAATAATTTCAAAACTTTTCCCACCTTTATTGTGACCTATAACCTGTACAATTCAATTGAAAAACAAACAAATCTGTTAGGGGAAAAAATATAAAAAATAAAAAGCATACAATATGCTGGTTGCATAAGTGTGCACACCTTTAAACTAATACTTTGTTGTTTGTGCACACCCTTAAACTAATACTTTGTTAAAGCACCTTTTGATTTAATTACAACATTCAGTCTTCTTGGGTACACACCTGCCATCAATTAAAGAGACTGATTAACCCCAAATAAAGTTCAGATGTCCTAGTAGGATTTCCTGACATTTATTTAGTTGCCTGCTACAGCAAAAGCCATGGTTCGCAGAGAGGTTACAAAGCATCAAAGGGATCTCATTGTTGAAAGGTATCAGTCAGATGAAGGGTACAAAAAATGTTCACAGCATTGGATATACCATGGAACACAGTGAAGACAGTCATCAAAAAGTGGGGAATATATGGGACAACAGTTACGTTGCAAAGAACTGGATGTCCCTCCAAAATTGATGAAAAGACAAGAAGAAAACTAATCAGGGAGACTGCCAAGAGACCTACAGCAACACTGAAGGAACTCCCGGAATTTCTGGCAAGTACAGGTTGTGTACTACATGTGACAACAATCTCCTGTATTCTCCATATGTCTGGACTATGAGGGTAGGGTTGCAAGACAGAAGCCTTTTCTTACACATAAAAACATCCATGCCTGGCTAAAATTTACAAAACAATACATCAAGTCTACCAAAAGCATGTAGGAACATGTGTTATGGTCTGATGAGACCACGGTTGAACATTTTGTCCACAATTCCAAAAGGTACATTTGGCACAAAAACAACACTTCATATCACCAAAAGAACACCATCTGGAACTGGGGCTTTAGTCAAGGTGGAGGGAATTGTGAACAGTTCCAAATACCAGTCACTTTTGGCCTAAAACCTTCAGGCGTCTGCTAGAAAGCTGAAGATGAAGAGGAATTTCACCTTTCAACATTACAATGACCCCAAGCATACATCCAAATCAACAAAAGAATGGCTTCACCAGAAGAAAATTAAAGTTTTGGAATGGCCAAGCCAGAGCCCAGACCTAAATACAATAGTAAATCTGTGGGGTGAACTGAAGAGGGCTGTGCAGTTGAGATGCCCTCACAATCTGACAGACTTGGAGTGCTTTTGCAAGGAAGAGTGGGCAAATATTGCCAAGTCCAGATGTGCCATGCTGATAGACTCCAACCCAAGAAGACTGAATGCTGTTATTAAATCAAAAGGTCTTCAACAAATTATTAGTTTAAGGGTGTGCACACACAACAAAGTATGAGTTTAAGGGTGCACACTTATGCAACCAGTGTATTGTAAGTTTTTTTTTTTTTTTTATATTTTTCCCCTAACAGATTTGTTTGTTTTTCAGTTGAATTGTATAGGTCACATTAAAGGTGGAAAAAGTTCTGAAATTATTTATTGTGGTCTCATTTTTTATATCACAAAAACCTAGCATTTTAACAGGGGTGTGTATACTTTTTATATCCACTGTATGTCTTGAACACATAGTCAGTTATGATCTGTGACCTGATCATAATCCTCTATGTCTAATTAAGACTAGACACCAAGAAAATTTCCCATCTCTGTTCAGATGGTGAGTGGTAATAAAGACAGCTTTGAATGCAGCCAGAGACAAAATGTCTGTGAGAAATATGGCTTAGTTGCTCTGTAGGAGGACTAGAAGAGTTAAAATGGTTTTATGACTTACAGTAGCTGCTTCAGATCTGAGCAATGCTGTTGTGTGTGTATTATTGACATATATGTGCTAAAATCATGGCAGCCTCTAGTGTTGGTGATAGTGTGGGAACCAGAGGTCAGATGACTAGGTGTACGTGATATCATTTTGTAATTTACTCTGAAATAATATTTAGATATTACAGATAGAACTCTCTCAGTCAGGCTGAGCAGTCTATTCTTGGAACCTGAGAAAGAAGGAAGACTACTCACCCACTTCATCTTTGAAAAAATTACATTGATCTGCTTACTTGCTGCTTGCTGGAGCTTACTTGCTTGGTGTGATGGAGTTGAAGTATTCTTAAGACACTCAGTCTTGCTGGCTGGATTCTGCTAAAATTTAAAGTCTGGTTATATTTGCATTCACAGCCTGTTGCATACAGAAACTTGCAGAATATACACTGATGAGAGAATATACTTTGCAGCATCAACTTTAGAGAGCAGTAACAAATAACTTTTTATAATAAACCAAACGGAACCACGTTGCAGCTTAAAAGTACTGTTCCAACTTTACTTCTCATATAGTACAGATGATGTGAGAGATATAACATTTACCTTAGGACAAATGAGTCCCTACCATACCTCTAACATAACTGGATTTATACAGCTCTTTATATACAGTTTTAGTCCTCTTGGTATCCTGTAGAAACAATACTAAGCTTCCTTGTTTAACAATGTCTTGTAAGAGACCAGCTTTTCTGACAGTGTGAATATCCTGTAACAGTGTCCTGTTGTTCATGTAGAAAAACATATTTTTGAGGAAACACATTGTTCTGTATTCTATTTGGATCTGTGTTTAAGAAAATCTGTTCTTGTGCCAATGCTGATAAGCATATCCTGTTTTTTATGCAGAAAAACATATTTTTGAGAAAACACATTGTCAGAGATCAGCTTTTCTGACAGTGTGAGCATCCTGTATTTTATTTGTATCTTTGTATAAAAACATCTGTTCTTGTGCCATATCCTGTTTTTCATGCAGAAAAACATATTTTTGAGAAAACACATTGTCACAGTGTCATAAACATATCCTGTTATTTTAGGAAACATATTGTGTCCATCCTGTTATTTTAGGAAACATATTGTGTCCATTTTTTTATATGCAGAAAAGCATGTCAGTGTTCTTTAAAAGCAGATTTTGCTTCTCTGTTCTTGCATACATCCTGTTTCTGAGTCTGTAAGGGAAAAATGTCCATTCTTTAAAAGCAGATTTTGTATTTTTGCTCTTGCATACATCCTGTTTTTAAGTCTGCAAGGGAAAATGTCCATTCAGCAGATTCCTTTTCCAAGCCATGGTCATTTAGTATGACTGCTGATCACATATTACTAAACTCTGTTTCTGCATTTAAGCAAGCCTTTTCTTTCAGCATATTTACAACATAATTAATTTCAGACTAATATTAATAAAATCTAACAATTCCCTCTGTTTTTAAACATACTCAAAATATTTTATATAGAAAACACATTAAGAAACAAACCCTTTAGTTTGATACAACAAATCAAAATGCAATTTTACATAGTTAATACAATGATATTAAGTATTACTACCAAAACTGAATGTATTTAACAACTTTTTTCTTTTGCAGACCATTCTGTGAAAATATTTTATCAGTTATGAGCTGTGTCTGCTTTAATTTAACTTGATCAGTTTATTCTTTTGCAATCATAGAATTTCATTTATGACTTAGAACTGTTTCATTAACTCTTTGCAACTGTTGAATTAACTACAAGAGACAGTAACCATGTGCTACTGCAAGCATTTATACACTACTGAAAACACACGATTTCAATGTCATTTTAACCATAACATTGTGTTCATGTCTTCGAACTGCTCATTAACATCTTGGTTGAATACTGAACTGGGCTTAGATAATAAATATTTGAAAGCAGTTATTTTACTGGGGTAAAACCAGTGATATTACAACTTGACAAATTACTTTTGAACTTATTACGATGTATCCTGTACAGTATGTATTTACACAGACTGTTTGCTATTTATGCATTTCAATTTACTAGGTATACTGGACCCACTTTTTTAAAACATGTTTTTTCACACATATTTATTACTAGATATTCATTTAATTTGTACTGAATTCTTCTGCATTTGTACATACAATGACTATAAAGTACATTTAGTCTAATCTTACAAATTTAATAACATTAATATTAAGCAAAATCTTGGAAAATGTTTGTCTCTTTAGAAATATCTAGTGGAATTGCCACCAAATGCATATGTCCTGTTATTTTAAACTACATACTCAACAATTATTAAAAATATTCATGCTTTTTATACCAACATTGTTTTGCCAAAAACATATAAAAATAGTGACCAATCTTGTTTAATTTTTTACATATCTTTACTCTCTCTTGTATAGCTGTAATAAAGCAATTTTAAATCATCTCTTGTTTTTTAAACCATCTCTTGTATAGCTTTACAATTTAACAGGTTGTAAATACAATTTAATTCTAAACAATACAATAATAACCATTATGATAACTATTAACAACTTGTAAGATATCTTATCCTGTCAGGTTTAATCCAGTTTACCAGTATTTCTAATACACTAATACCTGTTTTTCCCTCTCCCTAAAAGAGTATTGTCAAGAAGGAATGAGATATTTTTTCCTGTAGCTTTAATTTAGACCCTTATTGTTTATTTTTTCTGTAGCTTTATTTCAGACCCTTGTTTATTTTTTCTGTAGCTTTATTTCAGACCCTTGTTGTTTATTTTTTCTGTAGCTTTATTTCAGACCCTTGTTGTTTATTTTTTCTGTAGCTTTATTTCAGACCCTTGTGCAGTACTGCTTATACAGTCCGTGTAAAACTGAGAAAGTGCCCCTCCCCCTGTATTACTTCAGTACTGTTTTCCTGCCCTATGCTGTGAGAATAGAATGTATGTCAGCCCAACACTTTGGTTATACATTTATTTTATTAGGTTACTAAATAAAGCTTTCACTGTATATTACCTCTAGTAGGTATTTACACCCTCCTGCACAATTGATTTGAACTGTATATATACTATAGCCCATTTGCTGGCTGTACTTGATGCAACTGAGGTTTTTTTTTTGTCCTTTTAACATTTACTTGCAAACAGATTATGTGACATCTATGCACAATTGTGACATTTTATGACAATTACTAAATAGTGTTGCTTGTAAACATTTTAACAATTATGTTTTCATAACAATGATGCTTTAGAAAAACTCAAGCTACTTATCTGGCAATCAGTCTTGTTGTTTATCTTATCTTTCCAGCATTTCCTGTAACTATCCATTCAGTCTAGGAAGGTCTGAGCTAACATTTCATACTCTGTAAACTATAGTTAATTCTTTTGGCATTTTTCCTTTAATGTGATTGTGATTTGCATAACTATGCATTTATACAACATAAATAGACATTATTTTACTATTACCTTACATGGATTTCAGTATTTTTTATTTATTTATCTATTTAACTATTTAACTGTCCTGCCATTAATTTTACAAAAACTTTTGAATAATACCATCTGTGATTTTCTTTTTATTTTTAAAATTCAGAACTTTAACTGTTTGGTGTTACTATATAATTATAAACAAATTGTAAAAAACAAAATAGATATTAGTTTAACCAACACATTTATATTTATATTATTTATATTTGCTGTTGTCTGCCTGTTATTCTTGTGTATTGTAACAGATGTACTCTAGATGAAAAGAACACACATGCATGTCTGTCTTGTATATGTATATCTTTATACAAACATGTCATGTCTTGTGAATTTAAATTTTTACTCATCTATTTTTATTTAAGTTTATACACTAGAACAGTTTTGTTTTCCTTTTGACTATGCTAATGAATGACATTCACATGCTTTACTTTACTGTAGTACTGATAGATGTCATGCTTTAACTGAATGAAAGTAAAACATTTAAAAATGATGTGTCCAGACATCAGATCCTACCATCCTACCATGTATGTTTAACCATTTTCAAAACATAAACATATTATAAAATATATTTCTTTTGCACAGATTAACTGTGTATGCAGGAAGTTCCCAGTCTCTGTCAGTTCAGCTAATTTATTTCCTTTATCCTGCAACTGCTGTTGAATTTCCAGTAATGGTGCATGGTCTTTCTGACATTCTTTAGTAAGCTGTTCTGCTGAATTTGAAACTCCTATGCACTTTTGAAAAGATGTATGTATAACTTGTCTAAGCTTCCTGAACTCATTATGTCTGTCTTTTAGAAGTTTACTACATTCCTTTGTAACAAAATGTACTAGGGGTTCTATCAGTAACTGATTTGACTCACATGTGGTGACAGGACATAACTGTTCAACATCAGAATGTAATGGAAACACTTTACGCTTAGTTAATTCTTTATGATGAACAGATCTGTCTTTACAGTCTATTTTTTAGCAATATGATGCAATATTATTTTATGGCATAATACACAAAATGCAGTTTTTGTTGAAGCACACAATAAACATTTGTAATTTTTCACATGGTTTTCTTTGAGATACCAGTCAAATATTGTAATACATTTGCATAATGCCTTACTATCAACCTGCCCTAATAAGGTTTTACATTTACTAATGTGCTGTGTATACCAACATTGCAATTTACTAAAGTTTGGTTTACTCCTGCATGAATTATAAATAATATTCATACTATCTAATAAAAAAACTGTCTAAGAATATACAAACTATATATGAATGTACAAACTGTCTTAAGAATATACAAACTTTCTTAAGAATATACAAACTCTGTTTAACATCATCCACACTAAATATGTGACACAGAAAAAAAGTCTTACCAGTTAGCAAGAAAACATGTGATCAGGCTGCTGTTGCTGATGGCTAGAAATTTTTCAGAGTCACTTGAGAAGCTGGTGAAGCACAACAGGCAGCGGACTACTGTGCTAGTGGACATTCACCTTTTCTTGAAGAATTTATGGCACTGCGAATTTCTTGAACTAGTCTCACTCCGGATTGTAGACGTCTAAAAAAACTTTACTACTGCAAGCTGCATAAACTGGAATACTTCTGTTTAGGATTTACACATATGTACAAATGTTAGTTACTGCAATTTGACTGAAGTGACCCTCTGCAGGGCTTACCATCACTCCTCCTGTGTTTGAATTGCAAATTGTAGGTTCAAATGCAGGCTAGCTTGCCATTGAAAAAATTATATGGCTCTTACTTGCTTCTTGCTGTGGGATGGATTTGAAGTGTACTTAAGAAACTCAGTCTTGCTGGCTGGATTCTGCTAAAATTCAAAGTCTGGTTATATTTGCATTCACAGTCTGTTGCATACAGAAACTTGCAGAATATACACTGATGAGAGAATATACTTTGCAGCATCAACTTTAGAGAGCAGTAACAAATAACTTTTTATAATAAACCAAATGGAACCACGTTGCAGCTTAAAAGTACTGTTCCAACTTTACTTCTCATATAGTAAAGATGATGTGAGAGATATAACATTTACCTTAGGACAAGTGAGTCCCTACCATACCTCTAACATAACTGGATTTATACAGCTCTTTATATACAGTTTTAGTCCTCTTGGTATCCTGTAGAAACAATATTAAGCTTCCTTGTTTAACAATGTCTTGTAAGAGACCAGCTTTTCTGACAGTGTGAATATCCTGTAACAGTGTCCTGTTGTTCATGTAGAAAAACATATTTTTGAGGAAACACATTGTTCTGTATTCTGTTTGGATCTGTGTTTAAGAACATCTGTTCTTGTGCCAATGCTGATAAGCATATCCTCTTTTCTATGCAGAAAAACATATTTTTGAGAAAACACGTTGTCAGAGATCAGCTTTTCTGACAGTGTGAACATCCTGTATTTTATTTGTATCTTTGTATAAAAACATCTGTTCTTGTGCCATATCCTGTTTTTCATGCAGAAAAACATATTTTTGAGAAAACACATTGTCACAGTGTCATAAACATATCCTGTTATTTTAGGAAACATATTGTGTCCATCCTGTTATTTTAGGAAACATATTGTGTCCATTTTTTATATGCAGAAAAGCATGTCAGTGTTCTTTAAAAGCAGATTTTGCATTTTTGTTCTTGCATACATCCTGTTTCTGAGTCTGTAAGGGAAAAATGTCCATTCTTTAAAAGCAGATTTTGTATTTTTGCTCTTGCATACATCCTGTTTTTAAGTCTGTAAGGGAAAAATGTCCATTCTTTAAAAGCAGATTTTGTATTTTTGCTCTTGCATACATCCTGTTTTTAAGTCTGTAAGGGAAAAATGTCCATTCAGCAGATTCCTTTTCCAAGCCATGGTCATTTAGTATGACTGCTGATCACATATTACTAAACTCTGTTTCTGCATTTAAGCAAGCCTTTTCTTTCAGCATATTTACAACATAATTAATTTCAGACTAATATTAATAAAATCTAACAATCTTGCCTTGCGCTAGTAACTGACCAGGGCCTAGTACTTTTTAGATTAGTCAGGAAAATATAGTGAGAATAGTTAAGTATTGTTTTTCTGTAACTGTGTGAACCTGTCAGCTTGTGTTATTTTTAATATTTCCTGTGAGAGAAACTCTGGTGTTTACTCTAAATAAATATTTAGTATTTTTTTATTATTAATTATTAAATGTACTTAAACTTTTCATTGTGATGGGTCCTTTTAGGGGATATTTAAGCTTTGAGAATATTTGCATAAATGTATTTGGTGATAACTGTGGCCACTCCTGAAAGCCTGACTGTTTGGGTAAACATTAGCATTTGTATTAATATTAACTTCACTCAGCATAATTTGATACACTTTTAAGAGCCTTACAGTAACTGACAGATGGCAATGAAACTACCTTATAATCTGTGCAAAGTTGGTAGAGCAGGTAATCTGTGCCAGCCTTTCCCAGGTGTGTGTGTGTGTGTGTGTGTGTGTGTGTGTGTGTGTGTGTGTGTGTGTGTGTGTGTGTGTGTGTGTGTGTGTGTGTGTGTGTGTGTGAAAATTAAATTTCAAAGAGTATGTATGTCAGCTACAGGTAGCAGGGACACAAAGCACTGGTTTCACAGAGACAGTGCTGAACACAGCGATGCCAGCAGAGAGCCTTATTGGGGACCCGGGGAGAGACAGATATAGATAAATCCAGACCCCTGGATGACTATGTTCCCTATGTGCTCTTAAGGGAAATTGTGCTTGATGCAGAGAGGTCTGCATCTTGAAATACTGAGAGTATCTATTTGTACTCCAAATGAACGTCCTTCTCCAGTGTCAGTGGTGAGAATTCAGGCTGTTTGATTATTGACCCAGAGTGGGGACATCACATATGGGACAGAAAGCAGTTTTTAACAGACATTTTGTGTAGCCTAAAACAGTAAAACCACTGGACGTTTTAGTGGAGGACATTGGTTTACTTATAGAAATGTGAAAAGACAACTTTGACAATATAGTATTTGAAACAGAAAGAAATACCTTTTTTATACCAAGATATATTTACCATAAATATAAGCTTTGAAGAAATCCCAAATTATCATCCTACTCAAATCATCAGTATTATTTATTTTTATAAGTCCACATTAGAATTATACCAGTCTTTAAAATATTTTTAATTAACTATATAAGGTGAATTTATTAATGACCAGAAGAGTTTTACAGTTAATAGCAAGCTTTTAAATTAGATTTAAAATTAGAGAGCTAGGGTCTGATAAGGGATAAAGAGAGATTTTAATGTTATTTAATTTAGAAGTAAGATTATAAGAAACAACTATTTTATCACCTGGTAACTATCGCCCCCATAAGCCTGACTAGCCTTGTCTGCAAGGCTATGGAGCGCATCATCATGGAACTCATTAACAAAGACGTTAGGAACCTCCAAACACTTGACCTGACCCAGTTTGGCTTTGTTAAGGACAGATCATGCCTACTAAATCTGGTTGACTTCTTCGAGACAGTCACCAAGGCCATAGACGAGGGAAAGGTGATTCACACAGCCTACCTTGACCTCACCAAGGCTTTCGACACCATTCCCCACTCAGGTATTACAGAAAAACTTACCAGCCTGAACATAAACCCATATATCACGAGATGGGTTGCTAACTGGCTTACAGACAGAACTCACACGGTAAGAATAGCAGGCTCCAGGTCCAACTCTAAACCAGTCACAAGTAGTGTCCCGCAAGGCTCAGTCCTGGGACCCCTACTGTTCAGCATATACTTCTCAGAAGTACAGGCAAACACAGGAGGACTATGGCTAACCAAGTTCGCTGATGATTGCAAACTGGGAGCCATAACTGACTCTCCAGCTGACATGGACATCCTCCAAAAGGGCCTTACTGAGATGGACACCTGGTGTCAAAGTCATGGCCTCAAGCTAAATGCCAAAAAATGCATAGTCATCCCATTTGGGAAAAACAAAACACCCACAAATTACCACATAGGTGGCATCCCCTTTAATACAGAAGTGGTAATAAGAGATCTGGGGACCCAGGTAGATAGTAATCTCTCCTTTGACAATCATATTGCCAAAATAGTTAGGAAATCCTTCTATGTGGCCCATCTAATTACTAAAGGGTTCGCATTTAGAAATAAAGAGGTTATAGTGCCCCTCTACTCGTCACTCATTAGACCCATCATAGAGTACAATGCCCCATTTGGGATGTACCTCACAAGACACTTCCAACAGCTGGAAAGACCACAAAAGTACTTCACCAAGAGGATTACTGGTCTCAAACATATGCCCTATGCAGCCCGACTGAAAAAACTCCGGCTGTACTCAGTGGCATATCGCTTACTCAGAGGTGATCTCTGCCTGACTTACAAAGCCATGTCCAACTCAGAATTGATTGACATGCTCCACCTAAAGAAATCCAAGTCACTGCGAGTCACCCGCTCTAGTGAGCTAAACCTCGCCACAACAATAAATAGAACATGCTGGAGGGATAGATTCCTGTCACAGACACTCCCCATGCTTTGGAACAAAATTCCAAATTACATCAGGCAGAGCCCCTCACTAACACACTTCAAGAGAAACTTTGACGAGTGGATGGGTAACAGAAAATACACCCCTGGGATCACTTCATTGGCTCTGCTTGACAGAGGATCAGTTAATTAATCAATAGGGCGGCGAAAGCCAACACACTCTGGCTAGGCTTATAAATGCCCTCGGGCAGATAGCCTAGTACCTACCAATGAACCTATGAACCTATCAGTTTAGTTTTGGTATCATAAATATGGAAGGATGTAAAAACTAAAGAGAATCTGCATCTTTAAATAAAAATGTTATCTTCTAAATTTGAAGATTCTATCCAATCTTTAGGGCTTTAGCAGTAGAAGTAAATTCAAAATGCTTTAAAGAACGTTTGTTGTTTTCATTTAATAAACAATTGAAGTTTCCTCCTAATATCAAATAACCTTTAAAATTATTTAAAATAATGTCAAGAAGTTTTTTAGCAAGTTTCACTGCCATTCCTGGAAACCAGTAGGTGTTAGCTAAGGTCCAAATTCTATTATTAAATGATAGTACAAGAATTAGGAGATGATCTTTATCTTCAAATTTAAGTAAAGTGTTATGCAAAATCATTGCTCTTCTTTTACTTTTAAAAGTGGAATGAGCTAGTATTTCATATCTGGAAGGGTTCCATGATTAAAATGAGACTTTTGAATTAATAAAATATTAGCTTTAAATGTTTCACAGTACTTCAGAATAGATCTTCTCTTAGTTTTATTGTTTAGGCTGTTAATATTTAAGGAAAGAATCAATAGATCCAGTAAAAAGTTTTCGAATAAGAAAGACTTGAAAATAGTAAAGTAAAAAAAGGAATTTACATTATTATCTAAATCTAGTTATCTTTTTTTTATATGAATAAAATTTATTAAATAATTGAATTTTTTACCTATAAAAAGTATATAGAACCTCACTGACATATAGATTCATAGATGCATATGTTGTTTCTAGGTTAACAACCAGGGGGGGGGGGCTTTTTAAGCCTAGCCAAGTTTTCCTGAAAGTATAATGACATCCTATATCAAAATAGAACATTGAGAGCCAGGCATTTCTAAGCTATCTCTGTCCATAAGGGACATGGGTGCCAAGCCGGTGCAAATTTCCTATCCCTCATCCACTGGTCTATGTTGTATTTAAACTGGGTCAAAATAAGGAAAAAGATGGTTAATTAAAATAAGTAATAAAACTAATATGTAATGATTAAAAAATAAAACATGAAATTAAAAGAATTCCTATTTTGATAAAATGAAATTCTGTAAAACTACTATCTAAACTAAACCAATGATACAGGCTAAAACTATGAAATTAATTGATGAGAATAAATAGCTCTGCAATAAAATAAAGATTAACCATCAAACCTATAAATAGGTGTGAATAACATTATAGATATATGAAATGTATTTCACAGTTAATTAAAATTCCATTTATCTTTAACTAGTTCAGTCTGCTTTGGTCTCATTTAAGTATCCATAGCTTATATTATTATCTAGTGAATAAAAATGAGTGGATGTTTTAACCATTAATGCTAATAAACTTATTCAACACAAAAAAGTAATATACATGATAAAAGAAAAAAGTGTGCATATAGTATGTTTAAAACACTGTAATAGAAAAATGATATAATGTTGATGATAGCTATTTTCTTTTGGAGAAAAGGAATGTTTTAGAGTTTTGTGCTGGTGCATGGAGCAAGAATAAGTTATACACGAGGATATGAGTGTGGATGGCCAAGCACTGTATGCCATATGCCAAGATTCATAAACAGTAGCATACTATGCAATGTCACCTTGCACAGCCTGTGTAGTGTGTAATGAGAAAGTGGTGCAGAAAAGTTCACTGCACTTCAGTGCCACAACTCACAAACAGACTTGTACTTCTAACATGCAAGCTAATGTAGTAGCCTATTGGTGTGGGCAGTTAAAATTACGCCTCTATAAATCAAAGATGACTACACAGCCTTAGATGTTGCATACACAGTGAATTACAGAAGCCATAGTATGCATCTTCAGAGTATAGCAATGTAGTGTACCTGGCTATTAACCACATGCACCCATTGACTCCTATAGGGAGTCTGCAGTTTACAGTCATACAGTGTTAGCACAGCAGTACACACTTGTATCCAAGCAGCTTACTGGCTGCAGTCTGATCAGAGAGACATCCATCTGCAGTTGCTCCATCAACTCAGATGCCATTTCATAGATCAAGTAAACAGCTTCTAGCAGTGCTACAATCAAGTTTGTAAAACTGAATCCAACCTCCTCCATAGATCACATCACTGTTTGGCTCTTGCAGTCCTCTGGTGACTTGAACTACCTCACCAACTCACAATTCTCTATTATATGCAATGTAATAAACCAACAAAATGACTCCATCTCTGGCAAACATTATACAACCACGCAACCCACCCAGAAGCTTGTATTCTTCTGACAAAGACCTTCTGCATATATCTAAATGTAATAGCTCTGCAGGCTGTTCCCTCTACTCCCAGCAAATGTCAAAAACCTGGAACTCCATCCCCCTAACAGTAAGACAGGAGTGCTCAATAAATTAATTCAAACTACAGCTAAAGTCTCCCTTACTCAGCTCCTGGCTCTGCATATGTGCTGCACCAGATTAGCACATCACTCCTCTTCAACATCATTCCTGCTCACCTCCCTCCGTATCCTTCTCCTATATCATCTACCCTTGTCTTCTGTTTCTCAGCTCTGTCTCGTCACTATACTTCTTGTAAGACACATTGCTTTCTGTTGAAAATAGCAACAATATGTCTGTCTGTATACTTCATCAAATTTAAAATACAGTTCTCCCTCTTTTGAAAAATGTAAAGACTCTTTTACATTATTGCCTTTCAAAGGGTAGTGTCACTCTATTACTGTTGTTTGTCCCTAAGCATCTGATAAAAGTGGGTGCAGTGCACAGTCAGTCTTTCCTGGTAAACAAAAATAAATAAATAAATAACTGTTTATCAGAGTATTTCATGGGATTCAGTACATCTCTGATTTCCCACATTTGCCTAATAATGTAGCACTAAGATTGTGAGATGACAGCTGTGTTCTGCTCCTGCAAATGCTGATAAATCCCAGTCAAAGAATAGAATGTGTAAAAGGCTTTTATTTGTATATTCTTGTAAGTAATAAGTAAAGAATTTAAGCATGTAAAAACTGGAAAAAACATACGTACAATTACTGATTAAAATTTGTGGGTGACTTTAATTAATAATCCTGCAAAGAAATGAAATAGGAAAGTTGTTAGAATGTTACATGACACACTGAGAACAAGAGTTGCAGCAAAGTAAAAAAGAGGATGTTCATATTTTAAAAGAAACATAATTGTAGAAATACCTTTTATGATAGTGTTCCACTAATGTCAGCTTATACAAATATGAACATTTTAAATAATGTAAGCATAAGAACTAGATTAGGGAAAGAAGGAATTGAAATAGATATAAAAATGTTTAAATTGGATCGGGATTTTGGGAGGGTGATAATTGATAACATATTGGAATATTTTCTGGAAAGATTCTTTAGATAGATATTATGAGAAATAATTAATGTGGTATGGAGTATTTAAAAAAGAGATTTGTGTAGATTAAAAATTTCAAACAAATAAAGTAAACAGAGGAACAGGAAGAGGTTAAGTAAGAAAAAAGAGGATGGTTAAAAATGTTCTGGCATGTTATATGTGTGTGTGTGTGTGTGTGTGTGTGTGTGTGTGTGTGTGTGTGTGTGTGTGTGTGTGTGTGTGTGTGTGTGTCTGTCTGTATACATGTCCCTGTGGTTTAGCTTTTTTAAAAACTCAAGAGAAATAAGAAGACTGTGGATTAAAAAGATCAATTAAAAGAAAGACATATTAGAACAATGGCAAAACACGAAGAAAAAAGGGTAAGATGCAAAGATGTTATAGCACTGAGTAATGTTAATTAATAAAGATAAGATTAGAAGAAGAATTATGAGAAACAGAAATAGTATGATAATACAATATTGTACAGTTTCATTTTAAAAAAAGGTTAGATTAATTTAGACAAAAGGAGAGGAGACACTGTAAAAGAATGAAGACAAAAATAATCTTCTTCTCCTTTTGGCTGCTCACGTTAGGGGTTGCCACAGCGGATCATTGGTCTGAAGAATGAGTGGCAGTAGAATTTTAAGGTGTTGAGTTGCCAGCCCAGCACCAAACCTTCCTCAGAAGGCACACAAGCACACATTCACATCTAGGGCCAATTTAGAGTGTCCAGCCCACCTGCAGCATGTCTTGGGAATGTGGGGGGAAACCCATGCAAACAAAGAGGGCACCATAGTTGAGAATCGAGCCAGAGAACCTCTTGCTGTGAGGAAACAATGCTAACCACTGCACCGTCCAAAGAAGACAAAAATAATAAACAGTTTAAAATTTAGGATTTTTTAAGATACTTATAGGAAGACTCCAGTGAAGGAGTATTTTAAGTATAGAAAGTTGGAAGAAAGACTCTGATTATAGAGTTAGCAAGGAAATTGATGAGGCATGGGAATGTGTACTCTTTAACTATAAAAAAGGTCTGTATGCACCATTGAAAAAAGTGTGGTTTATCAGGAGTAATAATTTTTAATGAAGGTAGGTCTAGCTATTATGAAAATCTGAACTTTTTTAAGTTTTAGGTGAGTATGTTGTGTGTATGTTACTGAGAATTGTGTTAGAAAATGTGATGTTTTATTATATACTAAAATATATAGCTGAATAATATAGTTTAAGCTGGTGTTTATAATTTATCTTGCTACAGAAACCTTTGAGGATAACTTATGGGAAGTTCTCAGTGAAAGGTCATTTGGACGATATAAGACTAGAAGAAAAACTGTGATTATAGAATGTGCATGAAAATTAAAGAGATATGAGAGCATGTATTAGACTGTGAACGAGAAGGTCGGTGTGCAGCACTGAAAAGTTATGGTTTATTAGGGTTAATACTGGTTAAAGAAAATAAGTATGGTTATTGTCAAAATATGAAATGTTTCAAGCTTTGTATGAGTAAACTCCCTTCATATCCTTCTCCTACATCATCTACTCTTGTCTTCCATTTCTCAACTCTACCACCAGAAAAAGCCAAGGAGGTATTATATTCATTATAGATAACAATATAGTTGTTGTTGTCTTTTGGCTTTTCCCGGTTAGGGGTCGCCATAGCGGAACTCTGGTCTTCTAATGATTGGCAGTAGATTTTCACGAACGCCGAGGTGCCAGCTCGACGTCCAGCCTTCAACGAAGGCATGCCCATTTACGCTACCTGGTAGTCTTAACATTAAGGTGAGCAGAATACCTCTAGCATCTGTTTCTCTTTCCTTCTGTTCCTGTACTCCTCACACGCACACTCACATACACATTCTTAACCCATCCTCTTTTTCCTTACTTAACCCCTTCCTTTTCCTGTTCAGACAAACCACCAAAAAGGAAATCAAGAAAGACCCACTTAACATAAATTTATCTATTTATTGCATTTGTTTACTGGGAAAATCCACAGGGCCTAAAAGAGCCCATTTTCAGTGGAGGTCCAGGGAGAAAAGCTCCAACAAGTACATATGTAGATACTGAAAATATTAAACATTAATTGGTACAGAGGTAGAAACAGTCTTACACATAGTGATTACACTAATATATACAGAATATATACATAAAAGCAGGAATTTAGTTGGTTTGATTACAGTAATATATACAGAATATATACATAAAAGCAAGAATTTAGTTGGTTTGATTACAATAATATATACAGAATATATACAAAAAAGCAGGAAATTAGTTAGTTATCAGATGAATTCAATCAGAAAGGTATAAACAGAGATATATTAATCAGTATTATTGTACCAGTATCAACAAGTAATTATTATGGAAAAAATATCATCAGTTAGCAGTAGCAAATATCATCAATTAGCAGTAGCAAAAAGCATAGGAGTTTATCATATAAGGAGACAGAAGAGGTTAGGTTATAGAGAAAGTACCTATCCAGGAAGAGATGAGATGATTTTTCAATATTTGTTTGAAGGTGGTGGTGCTGCCTGTGTTTCTTATAGAAGGTGGAAGTGAGTTCCATAGTTTGGCGACAGTGAATGAGTCGAGGAGTTGACCAGCAGGTAAGGTAGGCTTTTCTAATTTTAGAAGTAGATGATTTTCAGATCTTAGTTGCCTGCTGGGTTGATATTTGGCAAGTAGTGTCAAGAGAGCAGGGTAGTCTGTAGGTCTGTAGATTATTATGTGTGCTGTAGTTAGTTGGGTGAATGAGAGATGGTGGGGGAGTTCCAGCCGGCTTAATTGTTTCAGTGGGTTACAGTGGTGGGATGAGAATTTTATAAACACTAGAGGCCAGCATAAAAAGTCCAATATTTTATTTGGGAAAATGACACAAATAAATCTCCAAACAGGACATACAAATGTCCAATGGTTCTTCAAAAATTCAAACCGGTTTCGGCGAAATGCCTTCTTCAGTGAAAAGTAAAGAATCCTGAGAAGGATGAGAATTTTGCCTTGGTGGCAAATTTGGCTATTCTGTTGTAACACATATCAAGTTTGGATTTTGCAGAATTTTGGATATTAGTGAGGAGAGGGGCACCATACAGGAGAGAGAGTAATAAAAATGTGGTTGCAAAGGTTTGTCTAGTAGATAGGCTAAGAAAGTTTGGTGCCTGTACAGCATACCATCCCTTTGGTGTGTTTTTTTTATGTTATTGTTTCTATGTAGGTCAAAGTTAAGGTTTTCATCTATAATAATGCCTAGCAGTTTAATGCATGGGACAACGTCTATAGTGGTATTGTATTGGGCTTGTATAGTGAAGATTTTTATTAACTAGGGGAGTAGTTTTCTTAGGGGTAAAAATTACTAGTTTAGTTTTTTTCAGATTTAGGGCAAGATGGTTGTTAAGCATTCAAGATTCAGTAGAGGTGAGGTCATTCTGGGTGCTTTGCTGGAGCTCACTGCTGGAATGTGCAGTGCATATTATTGTAGACTCATCAGCATACTAGATTACTGAGCATTGTGGGAGAGTTGAGTGAAAGTTGTTAATAAAGATGCTAAGTAAAAGAGGACCAAGTATGGAGCCTTGGGGTACTCCTATGGAAGTACTGAGGAAGGGAGAGTAAGACTGTTGCCATTTGGTGGATTGCTGTCTATTGGAGAGATAGCTATTGAACCACTGTAGGGTAGGTGGGGAAATGTGAAGGGTGGATTGTTTAGACAGGAGGATGGTGTGGGAAATGGCAGTGAAAGCTTTGGAGAGGTTGAGGAAAAGAGAAGCGATTATTTTGCCAAAATCCCATGCCCAGTTAACTGTATAAAGGAAGGAGAGGAGGGCAGTAGCGGTGCTGTCTCCTGGTCTAAAACCATGCTGAGTGGGTGATAGAATTTGATTTTCAAGCAGGTGATTGAAGAGTTGAGCATGGATGCATTTCTCCAATGTTTTAGAGAGGGGTGGGAGAATTGCTATAGGCTGAAAGTTTGTGTTGTCTGTGTTGGTGGCGCCTTTGTGTAAGGGGAAAATGAATGCTTTTTTTCAGATGTCTGGGGCAAGGGATTCTTTAATCAATCTGTTAATGAGTATGCTGATGGGATAAGTTATATAGTTTGCAGCTAGCTGCAGGAAGTGTGCAGGTCGATTGTCAGCAGCCAGAGTACAGGGTTTTAGCTAAAGTAAAAGTTTTTTTTTATTGTGGCTGTGGGTATTGCAGAGAATTTTAGGTTGGAGTCAAGGGTAGGATTGTTTTCTGGGATGATGTGGTTATCAGCTGTGTTGCTGGTGGTGGTGTTAACTGTAGGAAAGGTGGTGGTTAGGTTAGTTATGGTGTCAATGAAGTAGGAATTGAAGAGGGTGGCAAGTTTGGTGGGGGTTTTGTGTAGGTTAGGGGATGGGTTCCTTTGAGAGCCTGGGTGTAATAGTTGGTTAATGGAGGACCAGAATTTTTTGGGATTATCTTTATGTTGGCTTTGTAGGTGGAGGTAGTGGGCTTTATTATCTCTGGTTATTACACTTTTGCCTGGTTACAAAGTTGCTTGTATTGTAGTGGATGTCTAGAAATGTTGAGTTAAAGAATTCAACAGCCTCATTAAGTGGTAGGGATTTGAGGGGTTCCCAATTTACTTTAGCTAAGATTTCATTAAATATGATTGGTTGGAACTTAGTCAAATTTCTAGTTGATTTGTATTGGTGTTGGCCTGGGGTTGGGGTAGATTTGCGTAGGATATATGTTGGGTGATGGTCTCTAATGGTATTAGGTAGTATGCCTGCAGTGTTGATATTGTTAGGGTGGGACACTAATATCCAGTCTATTGTGGAGCCCCAGTTGTTATTTTTGTGGGGTCTGGTGATGTCTTGAATTAGTTGGGAGAAGTTGTAAAGGTTTATGTTTTTTGAGGGGTTGTTTGGGACAGTGTCTAGCCATTAAGTGTTTACATCACCTAGGATGATGGTTTCATTATCTATGTTTTGGGATGTCCAGGCAAGTACGTTCTCTATTATTGGTATGTTGTTTCCTTGAGGAATATACAGAGCAATTATGGAAATGTTTTTATGATTAAGTTTTAATATAGAGATTAGTGTTTCGGTTGGGGAGAAGTTGGGTGTTGGTTTTGACTAAGGAATTAAAGTATATTTGCTAGAGAAGAGTATTGCTACTCCCCCTCCTCTCTTGTGGGACCAATTGGTTCTTAGGCATGAGTAGCCTGGGAGAGAAATTCAGTGTCTTTTACATATGATCTCAACCAGCTTTCAGTAGCTGCTATAATATCAGGGTTGTTTTATGAAATGCATGCCTGGAGTTCAGCTATTTTGTTTCTAAGGCTTTGGAGATTTATGGTTGATAGCATGAGAGATTTCCTAGGCTTGCTGGGGTTGATGGGGGGGGGGTTAGGCCTGGGCTGGGTTGTATATCACCGCACTGGAATATAATACTTTGGCAAATTATGTGGGTTATACTTATCATTTCTCCTAGAAATGGTATAGTTGCTGCTGGTGGTGTGATAATGGGGGTGTCTTTAGAGAGGTAGAATTTTTACTTTGGATAGTGCAGAGGTATTAGCTGTAAATAAGCTAGGATGGATGTCCGAGTAACTTGATAAATGTGGGTTATGTGTGGTGGTTGTACAGGTGGGTGTAGGAGGTATTTTGGGTGTCTGAAAAGTTGTGATTATTGTTAGGAGAGATAGTCTAAGTGAGAGAAGTGAGATCATTGTAATAGTAGGAATGGACATGATGGTGGTTGAGTGCAGTGTAATAACAGAATGAATATTAGCAGGATAGCGATAGTTTAGGGGAGGGAACACTATATGGCCCTATTTAGGGTTGGGAGGTAGAGTAGTTAGAGATATGGTATGACTGGGGGTATAATTATGGGGGTTATGGAATAGGTGGAAGAGAGGTATGGGAAAGTCAGGTTAGGTATAAGATTAATGTTATGGGGGTTGGGCGGGGATGGAGGCAGGGTGGGGATCAGAGTGAGTGCAGCGAAAGGAGTGGGACTGGCCCCCACAGGGAGAAGGGCTGAAAAACTATCAGTTTAAGGTGAACAATAAGAATAAAGTAAGTAGCTCTGGAATGCTTTAAATAATTATCACTGTAAGCACACAAGCAGGGTTGTTGGACAGTTCTAGAGAAAGTTCGGAGGAGTAGTATAGAGACAATGCTGAACGCTAAAGCAATAATTTACTAATTTAAACAGTGAATGCTTGGGACTGGAAGACTGTGTGTGTTGTGTTTTGTGTGTGTGTGTGTGTGTGTGTGTGTGTGTGTGTAAGGCTGATTCAAGGTATTATGGCGCCAACTACTGGCAATTAGCTAGAATAACCTTCAGTGTTGTGCATACACGTTTTAGCACTAAGTCTTATAATGTTACAAAAACTAAGTTGTAATTCACCTATTACAACAGAAAAGCTGTAGGGTGTCAGGTTCTTGCTTCCTACAGGTTATATTTAGTAAAGATTGCCAGCTTCAGTAGACAAGGTGGGCTTTGTTTTATGCTGTTAATCCCAGGTGTGTGTATGGGGGGGGGGGGGGGGGGGGCACATAAGAAGAAATCCATGCAAACTATTACAACATAAAAGATGTGTAGGGTGTCAGGCTCTTGCTTCCTGGAGGTTTTATTTAGTTAAGATAGCCAGCTTCAGTGGACAAAGTAGACTTTGCTAAATTCTAAAAGTTGTTCAAGTTTCTTTTAATTACACCCTTAGTTTCACAAAATGGCAGCCACTCCTACCACTGCCCCCATAACAAATTTATTTATTTATTTTACATTTGTTTACCGGGAAAGTCTGACTGGACAACATGTCCATTTTCAGTGGAAGTCCAGGGAGGAAAGCTCCAAGACATACAAAGAATTAACACTTAACAATTTTACAAAAGAGAAGTTAACAAGTTTAACATATTGCATAATGTTTTGTAAGAGAAACAATAAAAAGCTACATTTCATTTTGTGAAGACAAACATGTTACAGTTGGTGGAATATTAGACAGAATAAAAAAATGACAGACTAGTAGCTAAGGTTACTACTGAGGAGAGAAAAATTGTATAGGTAGTTCTGTTCTAGCTGGTTACGTTAGTGCAGGCTTTACCAGGTTAGTTAATTGCTGTATGCATAGGCTATGGGATTGTTAAGTAAGAGATGTGTAGAGAGAGAGTAGAGGGATCTAGAGGTAAATATGCTTGATAAGTATGTAGTGAGGTTCCAGGGATGGAGCTAGAAGGGATTTTAGTTAAACTACATAAGATGATAGTAGCAGAGGCTAGAAGTATTAGTATTTGTCTAGTATGGTATGAGTTAGATGGTGTTATGGTTATTTTTAATTTAGTAGTTTTTTTTTATCCTGGTTCAGTACATGGGCATATCCATGACATAGATAAGCGGGCTTCTAGTACTTTTTTGAATTGTTCTATATTAGTATTTGTTTTGATGTGTAATGGAAGACTATTCCAATCTTTGCTGACATAACACGAGTATAGGGAGTCTCCAGCATGATTTTTGCTTTTTGTTATTTGTAAAAGTGCCTTATTGGTAGAGCTAAGAAGACGTTTATTGGAGTAGTTTATTAGTATGTTCTTTAGGGCTGGAGTTTTTTCAGGCTGGTTTATAATATAGCGGGCCATTTTGAACTGATTGTACTTTAGCAGTGAGGGGAATTCAGGCCATGAAAGTTTTCTAAAAGAGTGGCAGTGGTAGGATCTATAGTTGGCACTTGCTGTGAATTTTGCTATTTTATTGTAACATGTTTCTAGTTTTGTCATATCAGTCTTTCTAATATTGGTAAGGATTGGGGATGCGTAAAGTAAGGTTGAGGTAAGGTGAGTTCCAGCAATAGTAACTCTGGTGCCAGCTGTGAGGTAGTGTTTACTCCTGTAGAGGCACCCTAGTTTTTTATGTACTTTTTTAATGAACTGTGAGGTATGAGCATCAAATAGCAAATTCTGGTCAATTGTAACCCCTAATAGCTTAGCTGGGAACAGGAGTTATAATGGTATTATTGGCTGAGATCATTTTGAATGCTGGGGGAGGGGGTGTCAGGGGCTCTAGTAGGGTGAAATAGGGTTAGTTGTGTTTTTTTGAGATTCAAAATTAATTTGGTATTAGATAGCCAAGCTTCAATAGCTGCAAATGACTGTTGCATAATTTGTTCTAGTTGCTGGAGGGTAGAAGCGGCACATATAAGGGTTGAATCATCTGCATATTGTATGAGTGTGGAACCTTTTGTAGTTGTATGAAGTTTGTTAGTGAAGATTGTGAAGAGGAGTGAGCCAAGGATAGAACCTTGTGGGACTCCTAAGGTTACAGGAAGAAGAGGGGAGAGGTTTTGTTGCCATAATACTGCTTGTTGACGGCCATCCATATAGTCTTTAAACCAGGCTAGTACTGTCTGGCTGAGGTTTAAATCGGCTATGGAACTTAAGAATATGGAATGGGATACAGTGTCAAATGCCTTTGACAGATCCAGAAAATTTGAAGAGACTCAGTTTCCTTCAGTGCTAAATTGGTTAATGGTGTTGGTAAAACTCATTAGTGCTGTAGTGGTACTATGATTATGTCAGAAACCGTGTTGGGTAGGAGTTAAGAAATTGTGTATTAATAGGTTCTGCCTTTTATTTTCTGCTGTAATATTACCCACATTATACAAGCATACAATCAGCACTATTATTATTGCATTAATGCTAAAACCCCTTACCTCAAGAAATGCAAATCCAACTAATGCCCCTCACAAAACTATTTGAGAACTGTATATGTAAACAAATCGTTAAACACATTAACAAATATGGGCTATTCAGTGACCTACAACACGTATTCTGGAACTCCTCCAGTATCATGACTGCCATTTACATGGCCACTGATAATATATGGCACAATATGAATGAATCAAAATTAGCAGGAGGCCTGTTTATAGATATGACCAGAGCCCCTGAGACAGTGATCACAGCCTTCTCCTCAATAAGTTAAGGACAGTCAGCTGTGGTTGCCCAGATGTAAAATGGTTTTGAGGCTATTTGAAGAATAGAACAGTTCAGGTATACCTAAATAACTGCTTTTTCCAACCAAGAAACCTTTAAGTTAGGTATTTCTCAGGTATTCATTCTTGGGCCTCTGTTATTCTCCCTTTTTATTAATGACTTGCCTTCTGATCTTTCTAAAATATAATCATGTATAATCATGTATGCAATCTCCTCCTAGAGTCCTATAAAAACTTAAGCTATCTTCAGCAGAAACTGCAGAAAAGCCTCCCAATGCTATGCAACTGACACACAACAGATTTTTCATTAATACCTTAAAATCTAGCATTATGATAGTCAGAACTTCAAAAATGCTTCTAAAAAACCTGCATAGGTGTAACCAACAAAATGACAGATGCTTGTCAACTGTAACAAAACAGAAATGCTTAGGATTAAACTTAGACCCATCTCGCTCCTTTTGAAACAGAATGAGAACGTTATTAAAAAACTGGGTTAGTTTAAACTATTCTATAAAGTTTCTTTCATCTCACACTCATTGCTCATCTTGCCACAGCTAGGAATGTACTAATTCCAGAAATTGAATATGGTCTCCCTCTGGCTACCTTTTACTATAGTGGAAACACACAAAAAATTTAAACAGCAATAAATAAAATTTGCAGATTTGCTTTGCTAATAGATCAACTAACCCATCACTGCCAGCTTCTGCAAAATGTTAAATGGTTACCTGTTAATGAAGGGTAACCCTTTTAAACTCCACACAACAAAGCAACAGACTTATTAAGATATGTCTCTGACCTTTATTATGAACATAAATATAAATCAGACAACAAAACTACACACTAAGTGTACAAGCAATAGCTGAAAAGGCATTCACAAAGCTGACACTAGCAATTTGGATCCAGCTCCTATCACAAAATATCACAGGAGTGTTTAAAAGCAAATTAAAATAATATTTGTTGAAAGAATTAGCTTGCTCCTGCAATAAAGAAAAAGTCTAGGTCCTTGCTTTATCAATTACCTTATAGGCCATACTCTGTGCCTCTGCAGTGATAAATGTATTGTATAAATGTACATTTGTTAAACAAATACTAGCATCATGATATTTACTTGCTCAACCATTACTGAAGGCCTTACTTTTCTGATTGCAAAACTTGATCTTCAAATTACCCCGTGTAAATGTTATTTCAACCTATTACATAATTATGTCATTACCTTTCTTCATGCCTTCTTTGCTTCTATGAAAATGCTTGACATAATAATCAGACTGTATTCTTTAAGACTAACTTCTGCCCAGTGGGCCAGGGTCATAGATGAAAAGGGTCTGTTGGCCAGTGCATTTACCTAGCTACTAAAATGTAATAAATAAATAAATATAACACATTTAAAAATGAATTTTAATATATTCATCTGTGTATTTACAAGGAGGATTTTGTAAATAATACCTTCGATGTTTATAGTATTTTGCTGAAATGTATGGTTCAGGACTCAGAGTAGATATTAGCAATTGTTTTCTGTGTTATTGCTATGCTTAATGTTGCTTGATAATGTCAGAATTCACAATTATGTATATGAAGGAGATACGTGATATGACTTTTATACTGTGGGGATAAAGTAGGTGTAGGAATTTAGGAATTCCTAGTCTTTGTGTTCACACCTTGGAAGACTGGTCCTGCCTGCCATCATCTTCATGATCTCCAGCAGTGGTGCAGCAGTTAGTGTTGCTGCCTTTCTGCACTAGGTTTTCTAATTCATCTCTTAACTAGGGTGATTTATTTGCAGTATCTTCAAATTTTGTGTTTCCATTCATTTTCAAAGAGGGGCTTCAGTTTCCTTTCACATTATAAAGGCATATTCATAAGTGAATCATAAATCCTCTAAATTGCTTGAAGAAGTATGTATAGTGTGCACTTGTGTGTGTGTGTGTGTGTGTGTGTGTGTGTGTGTGTGTGTGTGTGTGTGTGTGTGTGTGTGTGTGTGTGTGTGTGTCCTTCGATGTGCCTTACTCTTACTGCTTGATGAGAAAGGCTTTAGCTCACTTTTAACCTATATAACGTAAACTGGGTATTGGAAAATGAATGAATGTTCTCCCTCTGTCTGTGTGGATTTTTTATGAAGTATTTTTTCAGCCCTCCTCCCAAAGACCCACTATATGTTTCATTCTTTCAATATGTATATAGCTTTTCTCCTTCATATTTTTGTCTACCTTGTGACTGAAAAGGGTCTACAAGGTAAGTTCACTTGCACAGTTATCAAATGATTACATAGGTAAATGTCTGTGCAGAAGATGAATGATAAAATTATACTGCCCAGCAACTGCTATTTAAAGCTGTACTAGCAAGTATTTTATGGAGTAAGCACAAAAGAAGTGCATGGCAAAACTAATTTGTGTATATAGCATGTACTTGTAGAACTGGTATACATGTTTGGGATCTGACTTTGTTTTAATATGGGACATAAACAGCTACAGCTAGTTCACAATTATAAAGCATTCAAAACTATATATAGAATAGATGTATAATATTTAATTGTTCATGAGAGTGCAAAACACAATCTGTACACTGTCCACAGCACTTATAAATAACAGCGTTATAATGAGTAATTTGAGTATCATGATGGCACATCATACCATAGCTTGTTTTATATTTTGTTTTGTATTTTAAATATGACACCTGTGACTGAGACAATTCTTAGGTGCTGCATGGTCACTGGTGGTACCCAGACTTTTAGATCCTTTACCACATCCACCTGTAGAGCATGAAATTGAAAGTTGCTGTGTTCCTAGTTCCAAAGGACATTTTTTGTCCAAACCCTTCTGTGAGGACTATATTGATCAGTTCTTTCTCCCTGCCTATTTCAGCTGAAGGGATATTGCAGACTGCCTCTGACAGCGTGAGCTCTTCCATCACAGTTGTAGTCACTCTTCTTTTCTGTCGCTTGTTTCTATTCTTGCCTGACTTGTCATCTCTTGTGCTTGTGTCAGGTGCTCCTTAATGATGCCAGCTGCTCTTTTTGCTACAACTTATTTTATTGCTAGAGACATTTTGCTTCCATTCCCTCTTTCCTTTGCCCTCTCCACTCCTTCCTTTAACCATCACCTCATCATTACCTTCCCCTTTAACCTAACCCTTGTACATACAGTCACAGCTTCCTCAGTCTTGCCTACTGTGTCACTCCTGAAAAAGCTGTACCTTTTTACTACCACTTTCCATCTCATGTCCTTTGTACAAGTATCCGTTATTCTCACTATTTTGACTTCACTGCCCATTATAACTGCTTCCAACTCTTCCATCTTTTCTCATATTTCTCAAACTACTACCCACAATTCAGTCTAAATTACTTCTTTTCTTCTCTTGCCTGCTCCTACCATCTTGGATGTTCCTCACAAGTAATACAAATTTGTTTCTTTTCGATTTTAATTGTTCCAAGCCCATCCTTCCTCCTTGTATCATCATTTTTTTCTTTATTCTTGTCAGTCTACCTTCCTAATCTCCTCCTGTTATACTTTCTTACGTTTCTTTTTCCCCATGCATTCTGTCAAGTTTTGCCTTCCCCTCCCTTACCTCTAGCATCTGTCCCACTTTCCTTCTGTTACTGTACTCCTCAGGTCACTGCACACTGATACTACCTACTTAGTCATATTCATTGCTTCCTGAATTGTTTTTCCTGCTATGTCATTGGTTCCCAGATGGGATTTTTATATGTAGAGCTCTGTTTCTGCAATAAGCATCATCTATGCCAGTCCTGCCTTTCTGAGGGTTAGGCATGGACCTATTTTCATCTTTCCCAAACTTCTTCTTCCCCCTGCCAACCTATCTGATTTTTTAATTATAATATTTCCCACCACTGTCATCTATTCTATACTTGTAAGACTATACCTGTTTATATTGTGTTCCCCAGTGCTGAAATTGCCTTCTCCTTTACTCCCTATATTACTATTCCTCCTTCTCCTCCTTCTCTTGACTGCCTGTTGCATCTAACTTTCCCATCTGATAATCTTTTAGCTAAGGGTACCCACCTACATTACTTCTGGACTAAAGGTGCATAGAATGTATCAGTGTGTGTTGTATTGATGTTTTAACGTTGATATTCTGGGTGTTAGTGTAACTGGTCATTCAACCAGCTGCCATGTGTGTACATATATATATATATATATATATATATATATATATATATATATATAAATATGGGTCTACTTCAAATAAACGAAAACCCACTTACCCAAAAATGAGAAGACTGAGTTGACAACACCAAATCATCACTTAAACAATTTTTCACATAACCAACAATTTACCAGTTTACCCAAGAAAAGGAAGCAGTTTGCCAACACATAAAAAAACACACTGAAGCATTCCGAACCCACAGAATTGGGGAGCTTTGCCCCCAACACACCCCAACTAATTATACCAACTCCAAGATCACACTATAGTGGTGAAAAGGATAAACTTCCAAATATTGGCTGACTGCCTCCTTTTCCTGGGTAGATTGCCAGTTATGTGAGGAGTCATTTTCAATGACGATTCAGTGCTGTCGTCTCTGCCTTCCCATTTTTGGGTAAGTGCCTGACTTGAAATGTCTAAAAAGGCAACATCGAATGCTCAGAATTGTGAGCCTGGCACTTAAAGAAAGTCAACATTCAGGGAATAACGACTTTGAGCAAAACTACCTTGTTTCCAGGTTTCTGCTATGAATGTCCCCCTGCACCCCCTGGTACCCCCTGGTACTTATATATGCTAACTTTGAGATTGCACCACAATCCCCGCTATAGTGCAGTCTCCACTCACAATGCCGAATTCATAACAGTGAATGCACACTAGCATTTGCTGTTGTGAGCTTGGCATTTTTTCTTTTGCTAATACGTATTTTTGAAAAGATACTTTTGCACATATGTGCATCGCACAAGTCAGCCATAGCGTTTTAAAGGTAAACCATATATACATACAATACTTTTCGTCTGAGTGTTTTCATCTGATTACAAAATGTCAAAAAAAGTTAATCTAAATATTTCATCAAATCACATTTCATAGAAAATTTCATATACAGCAAATATTCCTCCCAAAGTTTTTTTTGCGGAGATAAGCCCCTGTGCTTCCTACATGTGGGTTACTTTGCCCACCCAGTCCTACCTTACTTAAATATACTAACTCCATAGTTACACAACCATGAAGAATAAGAGAAAACCACATACTGTGAATCAATGCCGGAGCATAAACACAAGCTTTTACACATGGGGTAACAACATGTGAGTAAGCATTAACAATGTGCAAATGGCAATTCCTGCTGTCCTAATAACCTAAAACATAGCAAAAGTAGTTGTTTGTAGCCTACTATACCTTTCTATAAAATGTGATTTAAAAACTGAATACCGTGAACTTTATTGGCAGCTTAAATTAAATGCTACTAGGTTCCCAGGACTAAACGACAATATCAACATTGTCCCAGTGTTAAAATTAAGAAGGGCTAGACTCTAACATATTTAGGATGGGGTTCTATAGTTTATTCACAAAAGATTTAAATAATAAAAATAATTTCTGAAAAAGTTCATTAAGAGATGTTTAGGTTTTAGTTTTTAATGTTAGGGATGTTGTATGTTATTTATGTATTTCGTTTGCTATTTTTAATATGTTGTTTAAAAGAATGAAAGACATGGAGTTATTAATTTTTATAGGAAATGTATGGAGGTATTATTTTAATTAATTAATTAATTGATGAATTACTTGTTGACCAGCTGACATGGAACAGTACTATTTAAAGGGATGATGTATAAAGACATTATTTAATCCTTGAAAAAGCCTGGTAGAGTACCGGGCGAAAGCGCTTGGTTGGATATTTTACATTTATTAAACTTTTGCCTTGAAGATTTGTCGTTATTTTTGGAGGGCTCCGGGTCCTGTGCTGGTGGATATTTTGGAGTTACTTAGTTCAGTACTTACATAGCTGTGGTTTCAATAAAGTATTGTTGCAGTGTACCTAACCACAATGTTCGTATGCATTGCAGTTCAGTGCTTTTTGTGTGTGTTGTTTCTGCATGTAACCTACATCTGTCTGGCTACTGTCAAATCAGTTTACATAGCCTAACAAAAGAGTCTGCTTCAGAAGTGGCCCTGTTCAGGAACAGCTGCATTCATACAGTGATCATTTAAATGTTTTCAGGCTGGCGTAAAGTTACATGGCAGCACGAAAACATGAGTTTGCATTCAGTACAAATCATTTGCACGCAATGGACAGCAGCTACAAAATATTATAATGTCTAAGGTGTAGGGTTTCCATTTCACTGACTGGTTTGATATAAAAGTATGCAGCATGAGATCTGTGCTGCAGTGTCTGCGTGCACCACAAACAACATCTGGAATGAAGCAGATTAGCAGCAGAAAACATCATACAGTTATGTATGATACTTGCTCGCATATGCCCTATTATTTCATAGTTACTTCTGAGAGTTTCCACCTCTGCTCAATTAATATAATTGTCTTTGTCTCAGAAATGGTCCTCATTTGTACTGATGTGGGCTTTGTTGTAGACTTCCCCTTAATCTTCTTGAAGATGTGAATGTTCCAGATACGTGGATGACTTCTTATTAAATGTGAAAATCTTTCTGATTATTTCGCACAAAGATACATTATTACCTCCTATATGAGTGTCTGCCTCATTTATAATTCTAGCAAGCAGATTGCTTTCTGAATACCAGAATGCATATGATTGCAGACTCTTATAATGCAACATAACATATGTGATACATGTGCTGGCATGCACATGGCTAGCACTCCTTGAGGATGAGTTCCTTTAGGTAGGAATTAACCATCCAGGAACTTCCGTGTGCACTCACTAATAATGCATGTGAGAAACTGGGTCATTTTTTATTACCTTGAATAGCATTTTGCCAACAATGTTTGGCACTAAAAAGTATCATTTTTAAATAGATCTGAAACTCAAAAACAAATTAGAATACATTCTTTTCATGTATTTTGCCTTAAAAGATTACATAGTGAAATTAATTTCATACGTCCTTTTTAATAACATATAAACATCATACATGAGCTAGAACTTTGTTTTGCAATGTTTCTGTAATGTCTTTCATAGTATTACACAATATTTTTATAGTTGCACTGGGCAGGGTTCATGAAACTTCATGTTGAAAGAGTATAGAAATGTTTTGTGATTCAAGAATAGGTATACACTGAAATGAATGACAAATCAGCATTATTTTAAGTTCAAATTTGATTTGATTACAATACTTATACTTACTTGACAGTGTTGAAACAAGGAAAACAAAAATAATAAACAAATATAAATATAAGCAAATATCAAGGATAATGAAACCTACTTTAAAACAAAATTTAAAAATAACAAGGACAAATATAAGAAAATATAAAAGTAATGAGGTTATCTGTTCAGGTAGAATATATTATAAACATATACATACTTTTTAAGGCAGTCTATAACACACAATGAATAATTTATCATGAGAATTCAGCCCCATAGAACTAATTTGGGTGCAATATAATACTGAATATCAACTAAAAAATCGTATAGTTTAAACAATAGGTAAATGCCAATCCCTAGGCCCTAGGTTTTATAAAAAAAATCTAGGTGCATTCTTCATGTACCTACAGAGATCAGCAGCTGGTAAAGAAAAGCAGTCAGTTTTCTGTAAACTGGAAAAGTGACATTAGTATGATGAAAAATGCTATGACAGATATTCATTTAAGCTTGAGCTGCCCAGCTGAAGTATACACATATAATGAAAATGTATTCAAACTGATAAACAACTTTGAAACAGTACATTGAGATGATTGAAGCAGCAGGTGAGAAAGTCAAGTCACAGTCTCAAATTAGTCTAGGAACACTCTGGCACAGCCTTACATGAGCAATAATGAAGCCTGACATATAGCTGTATATACTCATAGGGCAAAGATAAAAAAATGAGATCCATTCAAGGATATTTATCCAAGGAGAAATGAAAGCATATCAAAACATCTCAATCAGCTATAAAACAGAGATCACAAAATAATGAATTCAGCAGAAAAAGGTGAAAAAACACTGAAGGACAAAGAGTCACGACAAAAGATGCATGTCTGAAGATGTTCATCAGACAGCTGCTAAGATGGATGTCATATACCGTACTGCTGTCAGGTGAAACAGACTGGCAGCATGAAGACACAGTATCACAAAGATCTGACACTAGTTAGGTAGTTCTACCAAAATCTAGGATTAAACAAAACTAAAGAATTGCTGTCATGTAAGGAAAATTATTCAGCAGATACAGTCTCTACTGGCAAGAAGATTGTTGAAGGATCAGAAGCTATCTCTTAAGAATAATGTTATCAAATGACAAAAAAGCTGACAATCAAACCAGTTCAACCCACTGAGAAATGACGGCATCATATTATGTTCAGCAATACTAAGCAGGTCCAAATGATTATCCGAAGCAGTCTGAGGAAGTGAGTTGAGAGATATATTACAAAATATACAAAATACCATTCCGGCAAGTGATCTGTGATTAACTAACAATCTATGATTATTCAGGATAAAAGGACCATAGGAGGTTACTAGGCTATTGAGCCGGAGGTCATTTCAAGCCTAGCCATTTCATCTTCATGTAAAACCATAGATACTCTAGTCAGTGCCCCAGATTGTATTTAATAATGACTGCCCATGTCCAGGATGTTTGTGGGTGCTATCCCCGGTAAGAATTTACAGAGGCTCATCCACTCATCAAAGTTCAGGACAGGAGCAAAGAAAAACCCATTCCAGAGGTAGTGAATTAAGAAAGTATGTTAGTTTTACAGATAATAGATATGAAAATAAAATAATATGTAGTCATGGTTTGGCAGCCAACTGCTACAGACTTGATCATAAAAATGCATTTACTTAAATTACATACATTTATCAAAATTAAATGTAAATAAATGTATTAAAATTAATTGATTTATGCCATACAAAGGAGAATGAACCCAAACTGTGCAAATGAAAAGTGACATTGTGGAAAACCACTTACAGCTAATTGCTTGGATTGCCTAAGCTCGTATCACACTTCCTCAGGCATAACATCTTGAGTTGTCAGTTACTCATGTGACTACTCCTAGACTAACATATATGTAAGGTCCTACTTAATTGTCCATTTAATAATTGAGCCAGTCCTGCAGCCTCCATGAGAAAGAGAGAAAGAGAGAGAGAGAGAGAGAAACGGCTTAACAGTGCCTGTCAGTGATTACTCTTTCTCTAAGGTGCATTGATCTCTGAGTAAGAATTATAAATTAAGAGGGTGACAGGTTGCAAAGACAACCCACATGGAAGGTGAATGGGCTTCATTTTGTATGTTGCATTTGCTTGTATTCCCATGAGCTTGAGTAAAAGCATTTTGAATTTATGTTAAGCATATTAAGTAGTGTGACTCACTATCTTCCTTTAAACATAGCCTTGATAACCAGATAAAATTTTACTCTGGGATTGACTGGTATGGCCTTCCTGGAGAATGGAGATGCAGCATGGTGGTGGGGACTGGCAAGGCATGCATGTTCATAAGACCTATTAGTTTTGCAATCTGTGTGAACTCTGTCATATGTATTTGTGCTCATGCAATATGATTTTTTGCTGATATTTTGTAGCTCAAGCTGAGATGAGCTGAGGAGGTATGGTGGAACTGTAGAAAGCCTACTACAAGCCTGTTCCTGATTCATTTATGCAGTTATTTTCCATAATTAATGGTAAACAGTGGAATTCACCATGACCAAAGTTTGGAGCTTACTAGTCCGAATAAAGTGATATGGGCAGTGTAGCATTTAATATCAGATAAATGGCACTGTGGTAATGCACATATGCACTCCACTTGGGTTGAAGCATGGATAGGGATTTCAGAGTAAGCCAGGCTTTGTGGGCCTAACTAGACAGCAGCTCCCACGCTGGCACCCCATTCCTTAGGTGCTAGATGACATGTCTGCATCAATGTGTACACTGAAAACACTAAGTACAAGAAAATAAAGTATATCAAAAGTTACAAATAAATGAAAATTACATGAATAACTTAGAAATAAAATCAAAAGAAAACTATAGGCTGAAGTTAAAGAATGGCTGTGGATAACAACAGAATAGAGTTAAAGGACCAAAGTACATATTATCAGTTTCAAATATGAAATGTAATTGCTGTTTTCATAAAATGACCTACAGTTCTCTAACTTAATAAATGTACAGAACATGTTATACATGGATCACGATCATAATTATGTAAAATGATTAAAGCGGGCCATAACATTTAATTATGAAAACTAATCAGAAACATCAAAATATGACTGACAAACTGAAGAATTGTTAACACAGAAGTCTAGTAGTTATTGGCAGACAGACAAAATCATTCCATTATTGGACTTTCCATATAATTTATGCTTGAACACTATGACTTTATTATGTCTGTAAAATTCTCATTCTGACAAACTAATGTGTTGTTTTCATATTTGTACTTGAATGCTATGACTTGAATGCTATGACTTTACTATGTCTGTCTAGTTTTTCATTCTGTTAACCATATGTATCTGGAGCTTTTCTCCCAGGTCCTCCGCTGAAAATGGGTACCTCATAACTCAGTCAGACTTTTCCAGTAAACAAATACCAAATAAATAAATAAATAAACAGCAGGTCACAAATGAAAATCCAGAGCCCACTTTAGACTTAGAAAGTTGCTGTCACAATCATCCTGTCTCATTGCACTAATGTACTACTAAGATTGATCCCATATTTCTGAAATAAGGAGCTATTCCATAAAAAGTCAGTAGGGTAATCGTGATAGTGGCACAAGGCAATGAGCAGTTGGGTAAACAGTTATGAACAAGAAAATACATGAGCATGAAATACAGAAGGTAAAAAACTTCATTAAGTCTCAAACTTCTGTAAGCACATTTCTACTCTGTGTGCATACAAGGAGGTCAAATCACTGAAACATTGCTGCTATGTATGCTATAAAATGTTGTGAACTTCATAAAATATTCAAAGGAATAGCAGTGTGTCTTCAAATAATCTATGATGAAAATAAAACTTTCCAGACAGAATAGGATTGTTAACATCTAATTGACTGTTATCGCCCATCAGCTGTAAGTGTCAGTAAAAATGCTGGGAAGATAGACAGACACTGTAGAAATGGCTGAATAGCAACATGTTTGAACTCCAGTCTAATGATAATGAAAAGAACTATAAACACACCGATGGGCAGTCTCAAACAGGGGCCATTATATAGGGACCTGATCTCTTATGGTGGCAGCAAACACCTCATCTGATAAATTTGAGTTTATTTTTATATTAAACAATACTGGTAGTTTCAAGGGGACAGTTTTATTTCAGTGAGTGCTACATGGTGGCTGAGAATCTGCCATTGCTGCTACAGATATAGCCAGCACTTGGTGCTTAGGTGCCCTCACAGTCGCAGATGGGATTGGGTACACAAAACACTTACTGATTTGGAGTAAGAAGATTAATAAAACATTTTTCATGATTTAACACTTGTATTAATAAGCATGTGCTTATTGAAAAAGCAGAATACATTATTCAAAGTCAAAAGTTAGAGTCAACTTTATTGTCATTTAGACTCCACAAGTGAAGTCTAAATGAAATTACATGCATCATGCTCGAATTGAGAAGATAAATACATACATACAATTACACATGCTTAGAAGAGAGACATATACATAACAATCACACATGTATCAGAACTAACATTTACCTTTCTCTTAGACAGTTATATAAACAGTTATATTATTCCTTATTTCTACAATTATTCTGTATACAACTATAGCAGCTGATTGTTTCCTTATTGCACCTATACTTGTTACACAATGAAATTCTCCTGTTCTATATAGTTTGTATTGCACATAATTTTCTTGTAAACTGATAAGCTGTTTGTGATGTCTTATTGTTATTGCACTATTATTTGGTTATCACAAGACTTGACAGTGTCTCGCATTCCTAAGATTAATACCAGAGTTCAAGAGTCTAATCACTTGAGGGAAAAACTGTTCTTGAACCTGGTCATTTTACAGCATACTCTGTGATATATTCTGCCAGACAACAGGCATGTGAACATTTCAGAAGCAGGGTGAGTAGGATCACTTGTTATTTTTGTTAATCTGTCGTAACAACATGTCGTGTATAGATCCTTTATCACTGGAAGTTCGGATCCTGTTATTTTCTCCCCACCTCTATATTTTGTAGGACTTTTTGATCTTTTTTGATCTACAGCTGAACAGCTTTGATACCACACCATGAAGTGGCATGTTAGGATACTTTCTATGGTTCCCCTGTAGAAGGTGGAGAGGATAGAGGGAGGTAGGCTTGCTTTCCTCGGTCTCCACAGGATGCAAGCATTGCTGGGCCTTCTTTACTGTGACTGGTATTGGTTAACCAAGAAAGATCCTCCGCTATATAGACCCCCAGGGATTTTGTGTTCTTTACCCTTTCCACTACATCCCCATTTATCATGAGAGGAGAGTGAGCTGGTTGTACTCTTGTGAAGCCTATTATGATCTCCTTGATTATGCTGACATTGAAGTCAAGATGATACCTGGAACAGCAGTCAGTCAGAGAACTCACTTTTTCGCTGTAAGCTTTTTTTTCTCCTTTGCTGATGAGGGCCACAACTGTAGTGTCATCTTCAAACTTAATGATGTGGTTGGTGTTAAATTTGGCTTTACAGTCATGGATCAAGATAGTGAAAAGTAGCATGCTTAGCACACAGCCCTGAGGTACTCCTGTGTTGATAGTGATAATTGTGACAACCCCCTACTTAAACCCAGGGCAATAATTAAGGAGCCTCAGTCCTCACCACTGTCTCTGGTAAGGGAGTGTCACTGAAAGCAGAGATAGGACACACAATTTCCCCTAAGGGTACACTGAGAACAGGCTCCAAACCTGGGACTGAACTCCTCTACTGAGCTATCTTCAGTTATCAAATACACCTTAAGACTGAAATTTTACCTCCATTTTTTCTTAATAAATTAAACCTATATCCATGCATAGTTTTAAAAATAATTTATTCCTCTGATTTTACTCTGAAGATAATGTGATATTCGCTGAATCCATCTTGGCAGTGGCAGGATATCCCACCCCCCTGTTTGAGTCTAACTCCTTTGCTTTCCAGGGAAGTTCCCTTCCAACCAAATACTCATGCCATTCTGGGTTTGGACATGCCTCTTTCTTCCACACATCTACTGATGTACAGCCACTCTGAGTATCCCATTGTTTTAACAGTTAGTTTTAATTTCTTAACTGGAACAGTAAAGCAAAGTGCTTGATACCTAGCATCGTATTACATTAACAGTAGCCGTTCAAAGTAATGACTCAGACATACACCCTTACCTTAATATGCATACCACACAACTGTTTTTGCCATTAAAAAATAAACAGTCTTTTGATATATTTTTTAAAACTTTAGGTTTTGTCCAATAGTTGTTCAATACTCTCAGTACTCTCACTCTGCTCAGAGCCTCAATAACCCAGATGGCAGCTTAATATTTAATTGTCTGACTAGTCCCTTTCCTGCATTAGTTATCTCTGTCTCTACATGCTGTTCCTTAGAGTCTTGTCTGTCTCTCCATCTCCCAATGTTTCTCTTGCATTCACCACTCAAACAGAGGAAACAGGCCTCAGTGGAAACCACTTATGTCTGACATCTCTGTTGTCCAAAGTTTTTTCTACAAACCTGGTTTCTACTTGATCTTGGCAATTTTACTCATCCAGCTTGACTTGCAGCTTTTGGAGCTCATCCTGTGCCTGGCCTGATGCAAAATACATTTTAATCCCTGCGAAGTAGAATGCACTGAGGGCCCTTTAATGCACATACATACTCATCTTTTGTAAATATGCACATTGCAAATCAGCACATTGCCAAATGTCACTGACAAGTACTTGTTTAGAAGGAGCCACACCAACTTGCAATCTTAATGATGACCAAATAAGGATCTGTATGCAGGAGTGAGTAATGAAGCAAATGCAACTATGAGATTTTTGTCTGTCTTGTGCTGTCTACTAGTGTACTGCTGTGTAGTAGCACTGCCAACATGGTCTCCAGTATGTTTCCTTTGAGCTGTGCTTTGCAAACCACAAAGGCACACACATAGACATGTATTATAGGGTGTGTGTGTGTGTGTGTGTGTGTGTGTGTGTGTGTGTGTGTGTGTGTGTGTGTGTGTGTGTGTGTGTGTGTGTGTGTGTGTGTGTGTGTGTGTGTTTGCTGTATGGTAACTTCTGTAAACCTGTCTGTTCTCATTCCACCAAGTGATATGGCCACCTGCTGAAAGCAACCTGTATAGATGTAGGGTAGACAAAAAGTACTGCACTGTGTGCCCCTTCATACAGTCCCAACCTCCTACCAGTGTTAAATGCGCCCTTATAAAATAATTCACACAGTCTGCCATACAATGCACACTCTTTTCCAACATGACCCTTTCTGAAGGTGTTAATAGCATTGTTCAGATCTAGGCTATGCAGGTCATTATGATGTATACCCTCATCTCACTATACCACTTTCCTGGAGGTGTACCAGTACCTGCAAACTGCAGGGCAACCAGGCTGCTAGGCTGTGTGCCTTCCTTTACCCATGTCCTCTTAATCTAATTGTTTAGTGTGCATGTGCAGCATGCATAATTTGCCATATCTGCACTCTTAGGTTCATAGGTAGGCACTAGGCTATTGGCCCTAGGGCCTATATAAGCCTAGCCAAAAGGTACCCTGGCTTTCGCCACCCAAGAACATTATTTTCCTGTGACACTGTCGAGCAAAGCCACAGAAGTGATCCCTGGGGTGAATTTCCTATCTCCCATCCAATCATCAAGATTTTTCTTGTAGAGTACTAATGACGAGCTTTGTTTGATATAGATGGGTAGTTTGTTCCAGAATATGGGAAGTATCTGGGACAGGAATCTATCCCTCAAGCATGTTCTGTTTATTGTGGTGACAAGGTTTAGGTCTCTAGAGCATGTAGCTCAGAGGGATTGAGATTTCTTTAAGTGGAGCATGTCCAAAAGCTCTGGGTTTGACATAGCTTTGTATGTTAGGCAGAGATCGGCTCTGAGTAGGTGATATGCAATGGAGTAACGCTGCAGTTTTTTGAGACGGTCTGCGTAGGGCATCTGTTTGAGGCTGGTAATCCTCTTTGTGAGGTATTTCTGCGGCCTTTCCAGTTGTTGTAGATGTCTTGTGAGGTGCATGCCAAAAGGGGCTTTGTACTCTATAATGGGTCTAATGAGTGACGAGTAGAAGGGAACAATTACCTCTTTTTTCCTAGATGAGAAACCCTTTGTGATGAGGTGTGCCACATAGAAGGATTTCCTGACTACTGTGACAATGTGATTTTCAAAGGAGAGACTACTGTTCACCTGTGTCCTAAGGCCTCTTATCATACTTTCGATGTTAAGTAGCCTGGGATGTTGTCAGGTCCCATGGATGCTGTGTTCTTGGCTTTGGAGAGTGTGTTTTTTACCTGTGCAGCCGTGATTACAGGAACTTTGCATTCTTCCGGTATAGAGATGGGCCCTTTAGGGGATGAGAGGGGGGTAAAGTTAGCACTGAACCTATCTGCCAGGATGTTGGCAATATCAGTTGGTTCTGTATATTTAGTGCCATTGCGCTGTAACTCAGAGCAGATCTGAGTGTTGCCATAGAGATTCTTGACATAGCTATAGAATGCTTTGTGGTTGTCTTTAGAGTCAGCGGTGATTTTGTTTTCATAATTAGCTTTGGAGGATTTTATGAGGGATCTCAGCTTCTTACTGAGGCTGACCAGGGACTTCCTCCAATCATGGGATTTAACTCTTTTTTACAACAGTTTCTTTCTTCTGTTGTAGAGTTTGTTTATGGCAGGGGACCACCAGATTGGCTTCCTTTTTTGGAGGATAGCATCTTGGTTCTATTAGGGATCGCACGATGCATGCACTTGTGTAAGTGCTTATAAAGTACATTTGTGTAGGATTCAGCAGTCATACCTCTATTGTCTGTCAGCATGGGTGTCGTGAAGTTTGCCACTTCTGTCTTAAGAAGCGTGAAGTTGGCTTTGGAGTAATTTTTTATGGTGGTTTCCCTAATGGGGGGTGGGAGCGGAATGTGGATGTCTAGGGTGATTAACTTGTGGTCGGATCTGACCAACAAGGAATTGACCTCTGGTGTGGAGCACCAGTTGACCATGTTGGTAATGACCAGGTCTAGGATATTGCTGCCCCTGGTGGGGATGTGGATAAGTTGATCCAAGGTATTGGAATTTATGAATTCCAGAAAACGTTGGACACAAGAGTTGGTACATGAGTAGTTTTCCCAGTTAATGGTGGGGTAGTTGAAATTGCCCATTATCAGAGTGTTAGGTTGTACCCTAATATTTTCCAGTGTATCAAGAAATGAGGAGTGGGAATCCTGGGGCATGGTGGGGGATCTGTAGCAAGCTACAATTTGGATTGCGGTCTTGCCCAGAGTTAGTTGCACTTGGATAATCTCGGATGCATTATGCTGAGCAACTAGCCTGGAGGTGTGGATATCCTTAATGAATATGGACACACCTCCGCCTTTAGTGTTTTGGTCCAGGTTAGGTGGCCGAAAGGTGTGGTATGAATTATAGCCTGGTAATGCAGGGGTGCTCTCTGGAGCCTTGAACCAGGTCTCTGTCACTGCACAGATGTCGATGTTCTCCATTTTAAGGAGTGTCTCGAGTGAGTGCAGTTTGAGGTTTAGACTTCTAGCACTGAGTATTAATACCCTTAGATTGTGCTTGCTTGTACCTGTTATGATGGTGAATTTGTCATTTGAACCTTGCCTAAAAAAGGCCCTATAGGGGTGGCTAGAGCCTTAGCCAGTATCTGGAATCCCAGGGGCGACAGATGCAGGTCGTCTCTGGCAAAGCATCGTGGTTTGTCGATCATGTCATCCCAGGCAGACAGATACTGGATCCCCTTAGAATGACACCAGAAGCTTAGCCATTTGTTGAAGTCAATCATTTTGTCCTTGTACTGTACTATCATTCTGGGTGATGGCAAGATGCTGCTCAGGGCTAGGGTCTTACCAGCCTGGGCTACAAGATTGGACAGCCCCTCCATATCCCTTTTCATGTAGTCCAGGGAGGTACGCCTCAGGTCATTCACACCAACATGGACAATGACAGAGTCATATTTGTACTTGTTGTGGAGTGACCTGAGTGCATGTGTTATGTGGCGGATCCTGGCACCTGACAGGCAGCTGACAGTAACTTTCTCCTTATTTAGCCTGGTGAGTGGAACATCAGTGTGCCTGACTATAGAGTCACCTATGACTAGCGTGTTGGGTACGTTGTTATGCCTTATGGGCTGTGGTTGAGTGGCACACTGATTTTATGGGCTATGTGTCATTTGGGTTGTGTTCTTCGTTAGTGCTCATCCTACTGTACTGAATAACATGTGCACAAGTATTCAGTGCACCACTGGAATGAATGGTATCATGAGATACTGTTAAGTACACCACAAAAAGACAAGCAGGGACTCAACTGCCTAAACAATGTATTAAAAGAAGCAGATGAGCATAGTTAAAACAGCAAAGCTTTTGAGTTACAAAAAAACTCTTTTTCAGTGCTAAATACAAAATAACTATTCTACCACAACTTCATTTATACTAAAAGCCAGCATTCCAAGGGAAAAAAATTTCTGTTCCACAAAAAATTTTCTTTTTAAGCATTACATAAAGTGTGTGTGGGGGGGCTGTGCCCACCACCCTCCCCCCACTTAGATATACCAACTCCGATATTGCACTACGGTCACGAAAATGGTAAAGTAACAGAAGCGGCCAAGAGATTTCTTTCCCAGGGAAAGAATTTGCTTATATGCCATTTCATTATTTTGCCTTTTCATGCTTTTAGGTTCGATCTAGATGCATTTGAAAGAATGCGTCTTTGATCATAGGTTCATAGGTTGGTACTAAGCTATCAGCCCTAGGGCCTATGCAAGCCTAGCCATAACATTTCCCTGGATATTTCTTACCAAAATATTTACTTCTCTGGATCCCTGTCTAGCAGGGTGACTAACATGATCCCCGGGGAGAATTTCCTATCTGCCATCCAATCATCAAGGTTCCTTTTGAAGACAGCCAATGAGGCACTCTGCTTGACATATATGGGCAGTCTATTCCAGAGTATGGGGAGTCTCTGGGTCAGGAACGTATCCCTCCAGCATGTTTTGTTCATAGTGATGACAAGGTTTAGATCCCTGGAGCATGTGGCTCTGAGGGATTGGGATTTCTTTAAGTGGAGCATGTCCAACAGCTCAGGGTTTTACATGGCCTTGTATGTTAAGCAGAGATCACCTCTGAGCAGACGATATGCCACAGAGTATTAGCTGGAATTTTTTTAGACGGTCAGCATATGGCATCTGCTTTAGGCCTGTGATTCTTTTAGTGAGGTATTTCTGTGGCCTTTCCAGCTGTTGCAGATGTCTTGTGAGGTACATACCAAATGGGGCATTATACTCTATAATGGGTCTAATGAGGGATGAGTACAGTGGGACAATGACCTCCTTTTTTCTGGATGAAAAGCCCTTAGTGATGAGGTGTGCCACATAGAAGGATTTCCTGACTGTTGTGGCGATGTGGTTATCGAAAGTGAGACCATTGTCCACCTGTGTCCCTAAGTTTCTCATTACACTTTCAATGTTTAGTGTCCTGCCACCTATATGGTAATTCATGGGTACATGTTTTTTTCCAAAGGGTTAACTATACATTTCTTGGCATTAAGCTTGAGCCCATGGCTCTAGCACCAGGCATCTGTTTCTGTAAGGCCCTTTTGTAGAATATCCACATAATTTGGGGATTCAATAATGGCTCCTAGTTTGCAGTTATCTGCGAACTTTGTTAGCCAGAGTCCATTAGCGTTGGCCTGTACTTCAGAGAAGTAGATGCCAAACAAGAGTGGTCCCAGGACTGAACCCTGAGGTACTCCACTTGTCACTTGTTTGGAGCTGGATTTGGAGTCGGCTACTTTTACAGTCTGGGTTTTGTAAGCCAGTTGGCAACCCATTGAGTGACATAGGGATTTATGCCCAGATTAGTAAGTTTATCTATGATTCCAGAGTGGGGGATGGTGTCGAAGGCCTTAGCAAGGTCCAGATAGGCTGTGTGGACTGCCTTACCCTCATCTACAGCTCTGGAGACTGATTCAAAGAAGTCAGTCAGATTCAGGAGACAAGATCGGCCCTTCACAAACCCAAACTGGGTAGGGTCCAGTGTTTGAAGGTTGCCAATGTCTTTGTTTATAAGTTCCATGATAATGCGTTCCATGCCCTTGCAGATCAGGCTTGTCAGACTGATGGGACGGTAGTTCCCGGGATCCAAGGCGAATCCTCTCTTGTGGAGCGGGATAACTGTAGCTGTGTGCCACTCGGTGGGCACGAAGCCTGAGGTGAGGCTATGATTAAACATGACACTTAGGTGAGGTGCCAGTTCATTTTGTAGTTCATGTAGTACACAGCCTAGGATGTCATCTGGTCCCATGGATGCTGTATTCTTAGCTTTGGAGAGTGCGGTTTCTACCTGTCTGGCCATGATTACCGGAATTTGGCAATCTTTTGGTATTGAGATGGGCCCTTTAGGGGGTGAGAGGGGGGTGAAGTTGGCATTAAATCGATCTGCCAGGATATTGTCAATATCATTGGGATCAGTATGTTTAATGCGATTCTGCTGTAGCTCAGAGCAGATCTGAGAATTGCCATTTAGATTCTTAACATAACTATAGAATGACTTGTGGTTGTCTTTGGAATCTTTGGCAATTTTATTTTCGGAACTAGCTTTTGAGGATTTTATGAGGGACCTCAGCTTCTTACTGAGGCTGGTGAGGGAGTTTTTTGCATACTGGGATTTTCCTCTTTTCTGCAACAGTTTCTTCCTTCTGTTGTATAGCTTGTTTATAGCAGGGGACCACCAGATTGGCTTCCTTTTTTTGGAGAAGAGCATATTGGTTCTATTTGGGATGGCACAATTCATGCACAAGTGGATGTGCTCGTACAGTGCCTTAGTGTACGATTCTGAAATCGAACTTCCAGATCCTGTCTGCGTGGGTGTCGTGAAGTTTGTCACTTCTGACTTCAGGAGCATGAAGTTGGCTTTGGAGAAGTTTTTTAAGGAGGTTTCCTTACTGGGGGGTGGGGGTGGGATGTGGATGTCTAGGGTGATTTGCTTATGGTCAGATCTGACCAATGAGGGGGTGACCACTGGTGTGGAGCATCTATCTCCCATGTTGGTAATGACCAAGTCTAGGATATTGGAGCCCCTGGTGGGACAATGGATTATTTGATCCAGGGAGTTGGAATTTATGAATTCCAAGAACCGTTGGGAAAAGGAGTTGGTACCTGAGTAGTTTTCCCAGTTAATGGCAGGGTAGTTGAAATCACCCAGTAGTAGGGTGTTTGGTTGTATCTTAATATTTTCCAGTGTGTTTAGAAAGGTGTAGTGAGACTCTTGGGGCATGGTGGGGGATCTGCAGCAAGCTACAGTTTGGATTGCAGTCTTACCTAGTGTTAGTTGCACCTGGAGAATTTCAGATGCATTGTGTTGGACAACTAGCCTGGAGGTGTGAATATCCTTGGTGAATATGGACACTCCTCCACCTTTAGTGTTTCGGTCTTGGTTTTGTGGCCGCAAAGTGTGGTAAGAATTGTAGCCTGGTATTGCAGGGGTGTTCTCTGGAGCCTTGAACCAGGTCTCAGTTACTGCACAGATATTGATGTTCTCCATTTTTAGAAATGCCTCGAAAGAGTGCATTTTGAGGTTTAGACTTCTAGCATTACCTTCAGATATTGCATGCTTGTGTCTGTTATGGTGGTAGTTTTATCCTTTGAACCTTGCCTAAAAAAGGCATGATGGGGTGACAAGAGCTTTAGCCAGTAACCTGAATTCCAGGGATGACAGGTGCAGACCATCTCTAGCAAAGCATCGTGGTTTGTCGATCATGTCTTCCCAGGCAGACAAATACTGGATCCCCTTTGAATGACACCAGAAGCTTAGCCAATTGTTGAAGTCAATAATTTTGTCCTTATACTGTGGTATCATTCTGGGCGAAGGCAGGATGCTACTCAGGGCTAGGGTCATACCTGCCTGGGTCACATGATCCAACAGCTCTTCCATGTCTCTTTTCATGTAGTCCAGGGAGGTACGTCTCAAGGCATTCACTCCAGCATGGACAATGACAGAGTCGTATTTGTACTTGTTGTGGAGTGGCTTGAGTGCATGCATTATGTGGCAGATTCTGGCACCTGACAGGCAGCTGACTGTAATTTTCTCCTTGTTCTGCCTGGTGAGTGGGACATCAGTGTGCCTGACTATAGAGTCACCTATGACTAAAGTGTTGGGTACATTGTCTTGCCTTAGGGGATGTTGTTGGGTGGCACACTGGTGTTGTGAGCTATGTGTCACTTTGGTTGCGAATGGTGTTCGTTTTCGTTTCAGCTTCGGTGGTCCTTGTTGCTTGGGCAGGTTAATGTTAAGAGCCTCCGCATATGTGGGTTTAGTGTTGCTATGTGTGGGTGTTGATGGTGTGGGTTTTGAAGGGCTATGAGTTGCTTGAGGTGTAATGCAGGTGTTAACCTTCTCCTCTTGACTGTCTAACACTGTCTTGGCTGGAGAGAGCTTTGCTTCCAGTTTGGCTATGTAAGTGCATCTCTCACAGGTTGTAGTGTTGGGTGGTAGGAGGAGAGGATTGTCTGTGTACATGAGGCAGTTGTCACATTGCCCCAGTATGCCCAGATTCACCAGGTGGATAGGAGAAATTACAGGAAGCTGACCCTTGGACATGCCTGTTTAGGTGCTTTTTTGTAAAGTTTAAGAGCTGTTTCCCTTACCTTTGCAAGGTACTTTGCAATTATAGGCTGTTTAGTGCCTATGATTAATTTCTCCTTATTGGCAAGGAGAGCTGAGTGCTTGCATCAGTTTCAGGCTTCCTAATGTTTTCCAGCAAGTTCTAGAGCAAGTGCTAGTCACAGGAGTTCAGATTTTAGTGCTACTACTGAGAAACCAGCTAGTTCTAAGGGAAAATTTGAAGAGCAAACTTTCTGGCACCTGGAATAGTTTAATTGTAGCCTCGCAGTGCTGCACTATGCGAAAAATGTGCAAACACATGCGTTTTTAAGCCAGGAAGCTGAAAGGGATAGAAATCAGCCCAAAAAGGCTAATACAATTACAATTTCAGAGCTGGAAACCACTCCTCTAACGTTAGATAGGCAGTACAATGCTCACCAGTCCCACTGGTAAGCAGTAGAACTTCCCTCTGCCACAGCAAGGACTGGATAGCTGTGAACACAGAAAATAAAGTCCTGAGACAAGCAAAGCCTGGGATATGGACTAGCTAGGAAAGGTGGGAAACGAGTAAACATGATAGTATTTTTTTTTGTTGAAACAGGCTAAACAATGCAATACTACAGTAAATAAACACAGAAAAGGCTAACACACTTGAGTGTGTAGTCCTAAACAGTAAATGTAATTAAAACCCTACAAAATTAGCAATTTAAAACTTTTTAAATGAAACAAGTAAGTGCACAACTGAAAAACGATTTAAGAGGCAGTAATACAGCAGAATAAGTAGTTAGTCTACATATAAAGCGAAGTCTATATATACAGAAAAGCAGCTAAAAACACACAAACAATTCAGATGCAGTGCAACCTAGAGCACTTGAGTTGTAGCAATATTAAGGCAATTACAGTTATAATAACTGCTCTAAGATATACTCTATATTTCCAAAATGTTTGAGAAGCACAGTCAGAACACAAGGAGATTCAGGCAAATTTTTTTTGAAAGGAAAAAAGGAGAAACAGAAGGCCTTATCAAATGTTCTCTCTGTATTAGGTAGAATGAGCTAAAGACACTAGACTGGGAGGAGTGTCCCAGATCAGATTTACAGAAGGGGGGTGGGCAACTGCAAAGCCACCAATTATAACAGCAAGACCCCAACAGGGAGGGAGGGTGGGGACAAAAGTTATAAGAGTACAGACAGTAAGCACTGCAGAAAGCCACAAAAATGAGAGTTTTTTAAACAGATAAAAGAGCAATGAGACTCTGCAGAATGCTTTTAACTGCAAACAAATTAGTTACCTGTGCAGATTAGTTAATAGCAGTAAAATACACTAAGAAACTATGCAGCAGGCAATAGAAAAAGTGCTATATATAAACTGCTAGAAACAATAACCACTATAAATAATCCAAAAAAACAGGATACTTGTATATCTCAGCTCGGAGTTGTAGTCAACACCTCTCCTCCACTCTTCTCAGTGTGTATAGACAGAAATCCTCTCAAAGTTAGGGCTTAAATACCAGAAGATACAACCTTAGATAACTTTTTTTTACAAAAACACAAAAGAACCAGCCCCACTAGCCAGCAGCCAATTAACACAATCTAGCCAAGGTAAAGAAAGGCTTCTGCTAATTTAAGATGGCCTGTTCATCTGCTTTGAACAATCACTGTAGAAACAAGCAAGCCAGAGCCAGCAAATCTGAACTAGGACAATACTAAAGCTAGTAGCCTAAAGACAGTAAGCACTACAGAAAGACACAATATAAGAGTTTTAGACAGATAAAGGAGCAATGAGACTCTGCAGAATGCTTTAACTGCAAACAAATCAGTTACCTGTGCAGATTACTTAATAGCAGTAAAATACACTAAAACACTATGCAGCAGGCAATAAAAAGTGCTATATATAAATTGCTAGAAACAATAATCAGTATAAATAATCCAAAAAACCAGGATACTTATATATCTCAGCTCGGAGTTGTAGTCAACACCTCTCCTCCACTCTGCTCAGTGTGTATAGACAGAAATCCTCTCAAAGTTAGGGCTTAAATACCAGAAGATACAACCTTAGACAACCATTTTTTTTACAAAAACACAAAAGAACCAGCCCCCACTAGCCAGCAGCTTATTAACACTATCTAGCCAAGGTAAACAAAAGCTTCTGCTAATTCAAGATGGCCTGTTCATGTGCTTTGAACAATCACTGTAGAAACAAACAAGCCAGAGCCAGCAAATCTGAACTAGGACAGTACTAAAGCTATGAGCCTACAGACAGTAAGCACTACAGAAAGCCACAAATGAGAGTTTTTAAACAGATAAAGGAGCAATGAGACTCTGCAGAATGCTTTTAACTGCAAACAAATCAGTTACCCATGCAGATTAGTTAATAGCAGTAAAATACACTAAAAAACTATGCAGCAGGCAATAAAAAGTGCTATATATAAATTGCTAGAAACAATAATCAGTATAAATAATCCAAAAAAAACAGGATATTATATATCTCAGCTCAGAGTTGTAGTCAACACCTCTCCTCCACTCTGCTCAGTGTGTATAGACAAAAATCCTCTCAAAGATAGGGCTTAAATACCAGAAGATACAACCTTAGACAACTTTTTTTTTCTTTTTTGCACAAACAAAAGAACCAGCCCACACTAGCCAGCAGTTAAGTAACACAATCTAGCCAAGGTAAAGAAAGGCTCCTGCTAATTCAAGATGGCCTGTTCATGTGCTTTGAACAATCACTGTAGAAACAAACAAGCCAGAGCCAGCAAATCTGAACTAGGACAATACTAAAGCTATTAGCCTACAGATAGTAAGCACTACAGAAAGCCAAAAATCAGAGTTTTTAAACAGATAAAGGAGCAATGAGACTCTGCAGAATGCTTTTAACTACAAACAAATCAGTTATCCGTGCAGATTAGTTAATAGCAGTAAAATACACTAAAAACTATGCAGCAGGCAATAAAAAGTGCTATATATAAATTGCTAGAAACAATAATCAGTATAAATAATCCAAAAAAAAACAGGATACTTATATATCTCAGCTTGGAGTTGTAGTCAACACCTCTCCTCCACTCTGCTCAGTGTGTATAGACAGAAATCCTCTCAAAGTTAGGGATCAAATACCAGAAGATACAACCTTAGACAACTTTTTTTACAAAAACACAAAAGAACCAGCCCACACTAGCCAGCAGCCAATTAACACAATATAGCCAAGGTAAAGAAAGGCTTCTGCTAATTCAAGCTGGCCTGTTCATGTGCTTTGAACAATCATTGTAGAAACAAACAAGCCAGAGCCAGAAAATCTGAACTAGGACAATACTAAAGCTAGTAGCCTACAGACAGTAAGCACTACAGAAAGCCACAATATGAGAGTTTTTAGATAGATAAAGGAGCAATGAGACTCTGCAGAATGGTTTTAACTGCAAACAAATCAGTTACCTGTGCAGATTAATTGATAGCAGTAAAATACACTAAAAAATGATGCAGCAGGCAATAAAAAGTGCTATATATAAATTGCTAGAAACAATAATCAGTATAAATAATCCAAAAAAACAGGATACTTATATATCGCAGCTCAGAGTTGTAGTCAACACCTCTCCTCCACTCTGCTGAGTGTGTATAGACAGAAATCCTCTCAAAGTTAGGGCTTAAATACCAGAAGATACAATCTTAGACAACTTTTTTTTACAAAAACACAAAAGAACCAGCCCCCACTAGCCAGCAGCCAATTAACACAATCTATCCAAAGTAAAGAAATGCTTCTGCTAACTCAAGATGGCCTGTTCATGTGCTTTGAACAATCACTGTAGAAACAAACAAGCCAGAGCCAGCAAATTTGAACTAGGACAGTATTAAAGCTATTAGCCTACAGACAGTAAGCACTACAGAAAGCCAAAAATTAGAGTTTTTAAACAGATAAAGGAGCAATGAGACTCTGCAGAATGCTTTTAACTACAAACAAATCAGTTACCCATGCAGATTAGTTAATAGCAGTAAAATACACTAAAAAACTATGCAGCAGGCAATAAAAAGTGCTATATATAAATTGCTAGAAAAAATAATCAGTATAAATAATCCAAAAAAAAACAGGATACTTATACATTTCAGCTCGGAGTTGTAGTCAACACCTCTCCTCCAATCTGCTAAGTGTGCATAGACAGAAATCCTCTCAAAGTTAGGGATCAAATACCAGAAGATACAACCTTAGACAACTTTTTTTTAAAAACACAAAGGAACCAGCCCCCACTAGCCAGCAGCCAATTAACACAATCAAGCCAAGGTAAAGAAAGGCTTCTGCTAATTCAAGATAGCCTGTTCATGTGCTTTGAACAATCACTGTAGAAACAAACAAGCCAGAGCCACAAATCTGAAATAGGACAATATTAAAACTATTAGAATACAGACAGTAACCACTACAGAAAGCCACAAAATGAGAGTTTGTAAACAGATAAAGGAGGAATGAGACTCTGCAGAATGCTTTTAACTGCAAACAAATCACTTACCCATGCAGATTAGTTAATAGCAGTAAAATATACTAAAAAAACTATGCAGCAGGCAAAAAAAGTGCTATATATAAATTGCTAGAAACAATAATCAGTGTAAATAATCCAAAAAACCAGGATACTTATGTATCTCAGCTCGGAGTTGTAGTCAACACCTCTACTCCACTCTGCTCAGTGTGTATAGACAGTAATCCTGTCAAAGTTAGGGCTTAAATACCAGAAGATACAACTTTAGACAACTTTTTTTACAAAAACACAAAAGAACCAGCCCCCACTAGCCAGCAGCCAATTAACACAATCTAGCCAAGGTAAAGAAAGGCTTCTGCTAATTCAAGATGGCCTGTTCATGTGCTTTGAACAATCACTGTAGAAACAAAAGAGCCAGAGCAAGCAAATCTGAACTAGGACAATACTAAAGCCATTAGCCTACAGACAGTAAACACTACAGAAAGCCACAAAATGAGAGTGTTTAAACAGATAAAGAAGCAATGAGACTCTGCAGAATGCTTTTAACTGCAAACAAATCAGTTACCCATGCAGATTAGTTAATAGCAGTAAAATACACTAAAAGCTATGCAGCAGGCAATAAAAAGTGCTATATATAAATTGCTAGAAACAATAATCAGTATAAATAATCCAAAAAAACAGGATGCTTATATATCTCAGCTTGGAGTTGTAGTCAACACTTCTCCTCCACTCTGCTCAGTATGTATAGACAGAAATCCTCTCAAAGTTAGGGCTTAAATACCAGAAGATACAACCTTAGACAACTTTTTTTACAAAAACACAAAAGAACCAGCCCCCACTAGCCAGCAGCCAATTAACACAATCTAGCTAAGGTAAAGAAAGGCTTCTGCTAATTCAAGATGGCCTGTTCATGTGCTTTGAACAATCACTGTAGAAACAAACAAGCCAGAGCCACAAATCTGAACTAGGACAATACTAAAACTATTAGGCTACAGACAGTAAGCAATACAGAAAACCACACAATGAGAGTTCTTAAACAGATAAAGGTGCAATGAGACTCTTCAGAATGCTTTTATCTGCAAACAAATCAGTTACCCATGCAGATTAGTTAATAGCATTAAAATACACTAAAAAACTACGCAGCAGGCAATAAAAAGTGCTATATATAAATTGCTAGAAAAAAATAATCAGTATAAATAATCCAAAAAAAACAGGATACTTATATATCTCAGTTCGGAGTTGTAGTCAACACCTCTCCTCCACTCTGCTCAGTGTGTATAGACAGAAATCCTCTCAAAGTTAGGGCTTAAATACCAGAAGATACAACCTTAGACAACTTTTTTTTAAAAAACACAAAGGAACCAGCCCCCACTAGCCAGCAGCCAATTAACACAATCTAGGCAAGGTAAAGAAAGGCTTCTGCTAATTCAAGATAGCCTGTTTATGTGCTTTGAACAATCACTGTAGAAACAAACAAGCCAGAGCCACAAATCTGAAATAGGAAAATACTAAAACTATTAGGCTACAGACATTAACCACTACAGAAAGCCACAAAATGAGAGTTTTTAAACAGATAAAGAGCAACGAGACTCTGCAGAATGCTTTTAACTGCAAACAAATCACTTACCCATGCAGATTACTTAATAGCAGTAAAATACACTAAAAAAACTATGCAGCAGGCAATAAAAAGTGCTATATATAAATTGCTAGAAACAATAATTAGTATAAATAATCTAAAAAACCAAGATACTTATATATCTCCGCTCGGATTGTAGCCAACACCTCTCCTCCTCTCTGCTCAGTGTGTATAGACAGAAATCCTGTCAAAGTTAGGGCTTAAATACCAGAAGATACAACCTTAGACAACTTTTTTTTTTACAAAAGAACCAGCCCACACTAGCCAGCAGCCAATTAACACAATCTAGCCAAGGTAAAGAAAGGCTTCTGCTAATTCAAGATGGCCTGTTCATGTGCTTTGAACAATCACTGTAGAAACAAACAAGCCAGTGCCACCAAATCTGAACTAGGACAATATTAAAGCTGTTAGGCTACACACCTTAAGCACTACAGAAAGCCACAAAATGAGAGTTCTTAAAAAGATAAAGGAGCAATGAGACTCTGCAGAATGCTTTTAACTGCAAAAAAATCAGTTACCCATGCAGATTGGTTAATAGCAGTAAAATACACTAAAAAACTATGCAGCAGGGAATAAAAAGTGCTATATATAAATTGCTAGATACAATAATCAGTATAAATAATCCAAAAAAACAGGATTATTATATATCTCAGTTTGAGTTGTAGTCAACACCTCTCCTCCACTCTGCTCAGTGTGTATAGACAGAAATCCTCTCAAAGTTAAAGCTTAAATACCAGACGATACAACCTTAGACAACTTTTTTTTTACAAAAAGACAAAAGAACCAGCCCCCACTAGCCAGCAGCCAATTAACACAATCTAGCCAAGGTAAAGAAAGGCTTCTGCTAATTCAAGACAGCCTATTCATGTGCTTTGAACAATCACTGTAGAAACAAACAAGCCAGAGCCACAAATCTGAACTAGGACAATACTAAAACTATTAGGCTACAGACAGTAAGCAATACAGAAAACCACAAAATGAGAGTTCTTAAACAGATAAAGGTGCAATGAGACTCTTCAGAATGCTTTTATCTGCAAACAAATCAGTTACCCATGCAGATTAGTTAATAGCAGTAAAATACACTAAAAAACTATGCAGCAGGCAATAAAAAGTGCTATATATAAATTGCTAGAAAAAATAATCAGTATAAATAATCCAAAAAAACAGGATACTTATATATCTCAGCTCGGAGTTGTAGTCAACACCTCTCCTCCACTCTGCTCAGTGTGTATAGACAGAAATCCTCTCAAAGTTAGGGCTTAAATACCAGAAGATACAACCTTAGACAACTTTTTTTAAAAAACACAAAGGAACCAGCCCCCACTAGCCAGCAGCCAATTAACACAATCTAGCCAAGGTAAAGAAAGGCTTCTGCTAATTCAAGATAGCCTGTTCATGTGCTTTGAACAATCACTGTAGAAACAAACAAGCCAGAGCCACAAATCTGAACTAGGACAATACTAAAACTATTAGGCTACAGACAGTAACCACTACAGAAAGCCACAAAATGAGAGTTTTTAAACAGATAAAGGAGCAATGAGACTCTGCAGAATGCTTTTAACTGCAAACAAATCAGTTACCTGTGCAGATTAGTTAATAGCAGTAAAATACACTAAAAAACTATGCAGCAGGCAATAAAAAGTGCTATATATAAATTGCTAGAAACAATAATCAGTATAAATAATCCAAAAAACCAAGATACTTATATATCTCCGCTCGGATTGTAGCCAACACCTCTCCTCCACTCTGCTCAGTGTGTATAGACAGAAATCCTGTCAAAGTTAGGGCTTAAATATCAGAAGATACAACCTTAGACAACTTTTGTTTTACAAAAACACAAAAGAACCAGCCCCCACTAGCCAGCAGCCAATTAACACAATCTAGCCAAGGTAAAGAAAGGCTTCTGCTAATTCAAGATGGCCTGTTCATGTGCTTTGAACAATCACTGTAGAAACAAACAAGCCAGTGCCACCAAATCTGAACTAGGACAATATTAAAGCTGTTAGCCTACACACCTTAAGCACTACAGAAAGCCACAAAATGAGAGTTCTTAAACAGATAAAGGAGCAATGAGACTCTGCAGAATGCTTTTAACTGCAAACAAATCAGTTACCCGTGCAGATTAGTTAATAGCAGTAAAATATACTAAAAAACTATGCAGCAGGCAAAAAAAGTTCTATATATAAATTGCTAGAAACAATAATCAGTGTAAATAATCCAAAAAAAACAGGATACTTATGTATCTCAGCTCGGAGTTGTAGTCAACACCTCTCCTCCACTCTGCTCAGTGTGTATAGACAGAAATCCTCTCAAAGTTAGGGCTTAAATACCAGAAGATACAACATTAAACAACACTTTGTTTTGACAAAAACACAAAAGCAACAGCACCCACTAGCCAGCAGCCAATTTACACAATCTAGCCAAAGTAAAGAAAGGTTTCTGCTAATTTAAGATGGCCTGTTCATGTGTGTTGAGCAATCATTGTAGAAACAAACAAGCCAGAGCCAGCAAATCTGAACTAGGACAATACTAAAGCTATTAGCCTACAGACAGTAAGCACTACAGAAAGCCACAAAATGAGAGTTCTTAAACAGATAAAGGAGCAATGAGACTCTGCAGAATGCTTTTATCAGCAAACAAATCAGTTACCCATGCAGATTAGTTAACAGCAGTAAAATACAATAAAAAACTACACAGCAGGCAATAAAAAGTGCTATATATAAATTGCTAGAAAAAATAATCAGTATAAATAATCCAAAAAAAACAGGATACTTATATATCTCAGCTCGGAGTTGTAGTCAACACCTCTCCTCCACTCTGCTCAGTGTGTATAGACAGAAATCCTCTCAGAGTTAGGGCTTAAATACCAGAAGATACAACCTTAGACAACTTTTTTTACAAAAACACAAAAGAACCAGCCCCCACTAGCCAGCAGCCAATTAACACAATCTAGCCAAGGTAAAGAAAGGCTTCTGCTAATTCAAGATAGCCTGTTCATGTGCTTTGAACAATCAGTGTAGAAACAAAAGAGCCAGAGGAAGCAAATCTGAACTAGGACAATACTAAAGCCATTAGCCTACAGACAGGAAACACTACAGAAAGCCACAAAATGAGAGTGTTTAAACAGATAAAGAAGCAATGAGACTCTGCAGAATGCTTTTAACTGCAAAAAAATCAGTTACCCGTGCAGATTAGTTAATAGCAGTAAAATACACTAAAAAACTATGCAGCAGGCAATAAAAAGTGCTATATATAAATTGCTAGATACAATAATCAGTATAAATAATCCAAAAAAACAGGATTATTATATATCTCAGTTTGAGTTGTAGTCAACACCTCTCCTCCACTCTGCTCAGTGTGTATAGACAGAAATCCTCTCAAAGTTAGGGCTTAAATACCAGAAGATACAACCTTAGACAACTTTTTTTTAAAAAACACAAAGGAACCAGCCCCCACTAGCCAGCAGCCAATTAACACAATCTAGCCAAGGTAAAGAAAGGCTTCTGCTAATTCAAGATGGCCTGTTCATGTGCTTTGAACAATCACTGTAGAAACAAACAAGCCAGTGCCACCAAATCTGAACTAGGACAATATTAAAGCTGTTAGCCTACACACCTTAAGCACTACAGAAAGCCACAAAATGAGAGCTCTTAAACAGATAAAGGAGCAATGAGACTCTGCAGAATGCTTTTAACTGCAAACAAACCAGTTACCCATGCAGATTAGTTAATAGCATTAAAATACACTAATAAACTATGCAGCAGGCAATAAAAAGTGCTATATATAAAGTGTTAGAAACAATAATCAGTATAAATAATCCAGAAAAAAAGACACTTATATATCTCAGCTTGGAGTTGTAGTCAACACCTCTCCTTCACTCTGCTCAGTGTGTATAGACAGAAATCCTCTCAAAGTTAGGGCTTAAATTCCAGAAGATACAACCTTAGACAACTTTTTTTAAAAAAACACAAAGGAACCAGCCCCCACTAGCCAGCAGCCAATTAACACAATCTAGCCAAGGTAAAGAAAGGCTTCTGCTAATTCAAGATTGCCTGTTCATGTGCTTTGAACAATCACTGTAGAAAGAAACAAGCCAGAGCCAGAAATCTGAACTAAAACAATACTAAAACTATTAGGCTACAGACAGTGACCACTACAGAAAGCCACAAAATCAGAGTTTTTAAACAGATAAAGGAGCAATGAGACTCTGCAGAATGCTTTTAACTGCAAACAAATCAGTTACCCGTGCAGATTAGTTAACAGCAGTAAAATACATTAAAAAACTATGCAGCAGGCAATAAAAAGTGCTATATATAAATTGCTAGAAAAAATAATCAGTTTAAATAATACAAAAAAAACAGGATACTTATATATTTCAGCTCAGAGCTGTAGATAACACCTCTCCTCCACTCTGCTCAGTGTATATAGAAAGAAGTCCTCCCAAAGTTAGGGCTTAAATACCAGAAGATAAAACCTTAGACAACTTTTTTTTTACAAAAACACAAAAGAACCATCCCCCACTAGCCAGCAGCCAATTAACACAATCTAGCCAAGGTAAAGAAAGGCTTCTGCTCATTCAAGATAGCCTGTTCATGTGCTTTGAGCAATCACTGTAGAAACAAACAAGCCAGTGCCACCAAATCTGAACTAGGACAATATTAAAGCT